>NC_092209.1:3169877-3173313 GCF_043381705.1 Parasteatoda tepidariorum
TTTTAGTAAATACTAAGTCATTAAAATAAATTTGAATTCAAATAAATGACATGTAATTCGTTAAACCTATTAGAAATGTGCTATAGTATAATTCGTGATATAAATCAGAAATCGTCAAATAAATTCGTAATATATAAATTCGTGAAAAAAAAGCGCTTTCGACAAAATACTAAAATAGAGATCTATCGACAAAGACTACTCACTTCTGCCTAGCTTAATAGTGTGAGATTGCCGCAGCTGATGCTCTCTGGTTATTTCAGTTTTTAAAAGCGGTATATGTTGAGCCAAATCAGCTAGATTTGTCATGTGACATTTTTAGCGGCAATCATTGGTCGATTTTCTAGCGTTGCCATTCGGGGAGTTGTAAAGAATTTTTTTTTGTCGCCGTGTAAGAGAAATATGTACATAGATTCTCTCTGTGCTGTGTGTGTGATTTACAAACTAATCTTGTTACATAAAAATCTTGTAACGTAAAAATAACTTCACTCACTCTTATGTACCATATCTTACTATACTTATAAATTTTAATGGTACTGGATGCCAAAAATGATAGGAGCTACTTTACACCAGGTAGAGTAAAGAAACATTCTCTGTGTTTCAATACACCAGGACCTATTTGCTGGTATTTGGTGTAGTGATAAACAAAGAACCAAGAGTTGTGTGCGGTGTTTCACAACAAACAATGATGCAAAAGTAGTTGCCGCCATTTTTGTAGTTAAAGCACACTCAAAATTTTCACAGTGAACGTAAAACTAACATTTCCTGGTGCATAAGTATCAAATATGAACTACCGACTATTCAAATCACATGATAAGAGTCACAAATAAAATAATTGAAGGTCATGGAATGTTATATAATGAATGCGTGAAGTTTTATTGTATAACCGTTGTTGAACAGCAGATCCAATTTTTGGGTTTACGACGACTAAATCTCAACTCCGTAGCCTTGTCATTTTATACCCAATCCAGAAGAAAATGAAATTCCTGGTTCAAGTATTGGAGAACTTTGCCTTCGTGGAGGATTTTTTAATGGAACTAACCCATATTTGTATTCTATGGAAAGGAAAACCACGAAAACCTCCTACAATTAACCTGACGGCAAGTGGACTCTAACCCATGATCCGTCTACCACTGAATATTTTACGTCTGCATTGTGGTCGAGTGCGGAATTCGTATCGAGCAACCATCGCTAAGATCCGAAGCCGATTCACCACATTGGAAGGCGAAAGCTCTATATGAGTTATCACGGCTCTATGCTTGAAAGTTGTAAATAATAACAAAAGAATCACAGAGTTGCTTAAGCGAATTTTACATAATCTAATATACGTGTGCAACAGAGAGCTAAAAATGCTGACAAAACTATTGTTGCTCTTCAGTATATTGTACCTTTGGTCCGTAAGGAACTTCTGGTTTTTCTAACGCTATAGCACCGACACACAGTAATATTTTGTTCTAGAAGTGTGAGAGGGAAAAAACGTTAGATTGTTATTACTCAACAAATATATTCAAACATAAATTCAGTAACATAATTGGGTACTTGCACTTCAAGAAAAAGACGTCCCATATTCACACATGTGACCTATGACGTCAGAGCCAACTAATCTTGATCAGCAAAAGGGCATATTAAAGGTGAGCTAAGTTTCTCTACATAAGTTTGAATGTTAATTAACCATAAGTTAATTAAATATATCGCACATCGAATGAGTTGAAATATAATTCTTTCTCGTCGACTTCTTTTACTTAACTTTGATTTTTTGTTTATGTGTTTTATTGTCTTCGTGATATATTTTTGTTTCGCGTACCTGGCAAGTTCGATGCATAATTAGTTTGCTTATGTTCCACATGGCTTCGTGTCTGTCTTTGTGTTACGTCTCTGTGTAAATATAGAGTGAAAAAATTTAAAATCTTTGAGAAAGATTCTTAGTGAAAGAATTTAGAATGTGTCACTTAAGAGCAATGATACTTGACGGGCTTGGCTAACTCGAAATAGAATGGAAAGAACAGTTGCGAACGTAAACAAATGCCATGTTTCAGCAACGCATTAGGATCGAGATACCCACACTACGTCACTTGCAGGTAGTTTGCTTATTCATGCGATCCGTGAGTCTGATACCACATCCGGCCTGGTTGGTCGGAGGGGGGAAACAACTTTATAAATCATTTTGATAAATATCCAGAACTTCAAAACAAAGCACCACCATTCCTTAATCCATACGTAGCAATGGAGAGCAAATTGCTGAAATAGGAGAAATTTTTCTTGTTTTTTAATATGTACTTGTTCTGACAACTCAAAACCTTGAATATGAACTGCGGAACTTGTACAGCTAAAACTCATTTTTACCTTGCAAGTTGAAAAATTGCATTCCATGAGGAGTTATCATCAGGTTCAAGAATGGATGGGCAATGAAAAAGTCCCCTTGCATAGGTTTTGGATTCAGACTCCATCACACTCCCAGGAAAGGATCTGTCTCCAAAATACCCTCGACACTGCATATCATTGCATGTGGTTGCAGGTCTACCATAATCTGCAGACCTTGCAATGAGCAGGTTTTCCGAAAATGCAAAGCAAATCAGGAAGAAGAGAGACTCGATCACAAGATTGAAAGATCGAGCTGGTATAGGAAGGATAGGAATCAATAAAATGTTGCTTCGATGCAAACTAGGAACCAAAACAATGAAAAACACAGGGTAAACTAACCAGTGAAGGAACACTTAAGCTTCGCTTGCCTTTTAAAAAATCATATTAATTTCAAAATTCGTAATTTCAGTTAAATGACAGTGTCAACATATTTGTTACTAATTGCAAATTATGCAAAAAAATTGCAGAGAACTTACATAATATTGTTTTAAAGTTTTGGAGGTTCAAATAACAAGTAGTAAGAAGACCCAGTGAAGGAACAGCTCTTACCAGTGAAGGAACACAAAATTGCCCAGTGAAGGAACACTTAATTTTGGTTATTTTTTAATGCTCTTTATGAATTTTTTAGCCATACAAATACAGTCGGACATCTATTTAACGAACTTCCATTCTACGAATTTCCCTATTTTACGAATTTTTTCGAGGAACCAAGAGCATTTTGGAAATTTTTTTGTAAAATAACTTCCATATAGCGAAGTGAATTTTCTATTTAACGAACTTTTCATTGAGATCCAATTTCCCTATTTTCCAAAATATTTCTTAACATTTTAAACTTGTTAAAGCAATTTATGGGGGAAATGACATTAAATTAATTTTCGAAGCCACTGCTTTATGAAATGTATTACTGTTTTGTCTAAAAATTATCTTAGAGAAAGCAGTAAATTCCCTTTCCCTTTTTGTTTGCACTTCAAACGAAAAACTCACTTCAAATTAACGGATTTCATCCGTAGCAATTTAACTTAACGCAAGTGGTAATGTATGTTTAAAATTACTTTTATAATAAATGCAACTATATTTT
>NC_092209.1:3174688-3178218 GCF_043381705.1 Parasteatoda tepidariorum
TGAAAATATTTTGTTAATACCATTAAAGACTATTGAATGATTTCTCAGTTCTGTACTGAACATGAATTTAATTTAGTTCTTTAGTTCGCAAGTCTGTATCACGGCTTGAATATCAATACATAGAAATAGTTTCAATCATTATCCCATAAAATCTTGAGAAAAATAATTATTTTTTCTAATTATGTTTTTACGGTGCAGTTACTATATTATGTTAAATTCTTATATGTGTTGCATTTTCAAACCTCATTCATACAGACGATAAATTTTATGGTTTAAAATTATTAATCATAATAGTAATAACATTATGATCGATTTCATTAAATTTAATTGACGTAATAATTGTACTCAATGAAAAATTAGATTTGAACTACAATTAAAAAAATTCTTAAAGATTTCAAATATTTATTTAATGCGATTGTTAATAACGACTTCCAATGCTTAGAAAAAAATGTTCTGATAATTGAAATTTTATAGTTTATTTAAAATTGCAGAAACACTACATAAATCTATTTCACTTCGCTAGACAAGATAAGCTATTCATGAAATGGTGGTAAGTCAAGGTCAAGCTTCTTTCATTCTTAGAAAATTTTCCCTCTGATAGCTAAGACTTTTCCCTCTCATGACTAAGACTTCGATTACACACTTGCGGACAGGAAAAATCCTTCTTCATACCAGGAGAAATAGTAACCTTGTTATAAGAAAAGCGCCAAGAGAAATAAACTATATCATGCCAAGAAAGTATTAAGCCAAGCCCGTTCTAGGGGGGCTTTTTAACGCACCTGAAAGCAATTATCCTTATCTTGACAGCTTAACTTTAGGCGAGGTCTACAATGAACCCCCCTCGAGCCATTAAGATTGAGTCCTAGAATGTGAATATCCGATCATTAGAACAAAAATTAATCAGGGTGGTCTATTTTTTTTTTGGAGCACTGTACGTACTAAGACAATATATTAAAAAAATTAACTACTTGTTGAAACTACTTCTTGATGGTAGTTTGACTGAAAAATATTACGTTTAACAATCAGAGCATTTCATTTACCTATAAAATGAATAACAGAAACAAACAAAATTACATTATTTGTTATAATAAGCAAAATTATTAACTATTCCTTTTAACACTTTATTACACTAATAAGTTGTAACTATTTACTTAGTTTATATATTTATTCTATTTATTATTAACACTTTATTTAAAAAAATTAAAAGTCCTGCAACAAAGAATACTTACAGCTATTTCTTTTAGAAAAAGAGAAACTTTGCCGTGAAACCACTACAATAGTAATGTTAAAATACAAAAAGAAATATTATGTGTTATAATAAGTTATAAAAATATTAATAAGCTAGCACTATATATTTAATTTACATATTTATTCTATTTATCTGATACTATAAGTATCTAAATATTTAGAATAACGCAAATCGATAAAAATATTACATTTAACACTTTACTTTAAGAAACCAGTCTACTTTATTTGGTACAATAAAATAAAATAAAAATTAATCACACTATGCACTTAGACAAAGATATTTCTTTCAACACTTTATTTTTAAAAATTAAAAGTCTTGTAATATTCTATTCGACACACAATAAAAAAAAATAATAGAACACCCCAATTTGTTACAAAGAATACTTTCAACTATTTATTCTAATAAAAAATTCGCTGTAAATTCACTGCAATAGTAACTTTAAAATACAAAAAAATTATAGCGCTTTAAGCAAAGATACATCTCTTAACACATTATTTTTAACTATCTGTACGCAAACCACTCCATTACTGTTTAAAATCAATAAAATTAATTAATAAAGCAAACATACCCAGTCTTGACTCTTCATATTGTGATGACAAATAAGAAAATAACCTCGAATTTGCCACTATTGAATCATATTTGTGGTTTAAACTTTGGATGATGTGTTTACTTTGGATGGGAAAACGTGGTTGAAAATAATCATTACTTATCACCATGAAAAGTGAAAAGTTTATCACGCGCAGCCTGATTACTAAATTTTTACTAATAAGCTTGTGATAAGCATCAAAAATAGTGGATGCTTTATTTATTCATTACAAATGGTTAATGTGTTATCCATTTCAAATGAATGACACCATTTGTCCATCAGGAATAAATACTTTGAAAGTATTTTATCTCAGTTATTAATGTTTTATCTGTCATGCCATTAGCGTGACAATAAGAAGAGATCAGAATTATTGTCTCAAGTTACTCTCTAATGTGGCCTTAATTTGTTGAATAGAGTTCAGAAAATTCCATGATGTACAATCAGACTGTACTTTGGATCCGATTTATTGTGGCGCTATTTATTGAAGGGAATTCAAAAAATTTTATAAAATGTGGTCTTAATGTTCGAATTTCAAAACGCATTCTTCATTTTTCATAAGATTTCGACTTTTTTTATTTCAGTTTGGAAGCAACAAGTTCATATTACAAGCTCAAGTCCACACCATTTTATATTTTTGTGAACCCAAGCAATTGAAATAACTTTTCAAAAATTAAAAAATTTGACCGAAAACGTTTTAAGCTTTCACAAAACTATTGCTTTTCATCAGATTAACGTTTTGCGTAATTTTCCTTTTCACTTAACTGTGGCTTTTCTTCATTGGTATTTTTTGTTATTTTCGTTGTCACAAAACTATATTGGAGAGAGAGGTACCAGCTCAGGCCATGTCCATGCAGTCCGACCGCAAAATGATATGGCCTTCAAAAGATAGGGGCTATGGTTAGGGGATGCGTCATTTTGTGTCCCCAAACTATGATTTTTTTCATAATAACATTTTCAACCATTTTCATTGTTACAAAACTATGGCTTTTCTTCAAATTCACGTTTTGCCCTATTTTCATTGCCATGAAACTATGAATTTTCTTCATAATGACATTTTGAGTTATTTTCATTGTCACAAAACTATGGCTTTTCATCATATTTATATCTTGCGCTATTTTTTTATTTTTACAAAATTTGGCTTTTCCTCACGTTAACATTTTGCTCCATTTCTCGAAAAACAGTCTCAAGTCATTTAATTATTCTCACCGGAGATTATTCGAAATTCCCAAAGGCATAGGTTAAGTATAATAGTGCACAAATATAGTGGTGGACATTAGTATACTTGCATTGAACACATTATACTAGTACATTTGTTATAATGTTTTAATAATTTTCTTTAATATTATAACTATTATAACTTTGCGACATAAGAAGTTATCATTTTATTTATTATTTTTGATACTTCAGATATTTCGATTCCAACGGGTTTCTTTTTTGGGAAACTGCACACGTCATTTTCTAAAAGAAATCAGTTTTGTTCTGTTTGGCAGGGAGTCATAGTCTCCTTCAGATTGTCTGTCTCCCTATTTTCTCTTTTTAAAAAAATTTAAAGTTGTTCAGTTTTTATTTTATCAATTTAATAATCTTATGGAAGATGAACCACACTTACTACAAAACCCCATTAAATACCGCTGGAAGCCTACTAATGCGAATTTTTTGCAGTTTAAAAGCGACTCACTTTCGAAAGCTTTATAT
>NC_092209.1:3178694-3188751 GCF_043381705.1 Parasteatoda tepidariorum
TATATATATTAAAATAAATATATATATACATTAAAATAATACTCTTGTCGTGTGATATTACGATCACACGTCAGACGACAAGGTATATTTGATATTAAAAGACAGAAAAAAATATTGGTAAATTATTTTTGTCTAGATATGACAAATCTAATTCGCCATTTACTTTCAATAAAACTCTTAACATTTGATAAATTGAATCTAAATACTAGAAAATTACGCTGAAATTTAAATTATCTTTGTGTCTGATTTCGTAACTTTAAATATCGTCTGCTCAAATGCTCAAATCATTCATTTAAGGTCACTCCCCTGAAGCATTAAATTTGTAAGTTGCATAGAAATACGATCATTAGATTCAAGTGCTTCGTACTGTACCTTATATTATTATAAGTCTATAATACTTACAATCCCAAATACTTTGAAATCAAGATCATTTGAAACTATACTTTTATTTCTTCATAATATAATCATACATTATAATTACACCCAATCAGGACAATTTGTCTCAATTATTAAAGTATGATTACTTAAGAATATGATTATTGTAATCGTGCATTAGGATTACGAGTGCATGATTAGGATTACAAGTAATCACGATTACTTATAATCATACAGATTCTGACGATTTGTAATGGTTTCTTGCTGCGGATTCATACAACCTGCTTCTAATGAAAAATTATTATTTCTTATCGTGATTGCTTGTAATCAAAGCTACAAGTAGTTGATTTCTGCGTAAGGGTGAACTTTTTATTTGTAACTGATTAAGATAGTAATCGTTTTCTTTAATTTTCGTTAAGTCTACAATAAAACGACTTAATATTTGCAATTTACTCCGGTCATTTTATTCAAATTAGTCAGGGCTAGTGATTTTAGTCATTAATCATTATTCAAAAATTTGCTTAATGAATGATGAATAATGACAAATTTTACATATGAATAATTATTCAGAATAAATTAAGTCTGACTAAATTGAGTCATGAGTGAAATTTCCTTGAATGATGCCCATCACGATCAGTACTTGAAGCTTGATTACAGCAGACACAATTTATCTAAATCCTGAATTACACGAAGAAAAAAAATTTAAAATGTATTTTTTTACTAAAAAATAAATTTGGAAGAATCTGCTTAAGTGTCTAAAGGTAGAATTATTTTTAGCAAACGATAAATCTCATTTGGAAAAGGAAAAATCCAATTCCAGATGTTGTTCTCGTCTGACGTCGATGCTTTTAACCAATGGTAAGGAGCGCGTGCTATACGCCTGTCGTTAGGCGCTGAAGCGGTTCCTTCAAACGAGGAAACAGCTGCCCCCCTTCCCACTCACCACATCTCACTGAAACAAACACAGATTCTGACTGCTGTGGTTCGTGTTTCATTCATGAATTCCTGCGGAAAAAGTTTTCCATTTTTCAACCTCTCTGTTTCCTCAGAAAACAGATGTTACCCCTGTTGTTCAATAAAAAACCTGAAACAATCATGCGAATTTGAAAAGCGGAACAGCTTTAAAAAAAATAAAAATATTAAACACGTGGACAAAATGCTGAAAGTGGAAAGCACATTTCATAAAATATAAATTTACAGCCTGAAAAGTTGCAAAAGCTTTAAGAAATTACAAAAGATATTTGATTGATATGATAATGATACAGTGCGGTGGGGTACTTTTTATTAGGTCGCACTAGAGCTGCCACACTTATAAAAATGGAGAAAGCAATAAAATAAAATGAAAAAAAAATTAAAAACTAAGTTTCCCAAATAGGTTTGAAAGGAGAAAATAATGCTATTTTTATGAAACAAGAATGTCTCATCACTAGGACTGGGCTATAAATCGATATATCGCGACATATCGATTTAACGCCTATATCGGCAAACCGATACAGCGACTTTCATTCCAAGCGATGCATCAGAAATCTGATTTAAGCCGTCGAGTGAAGAAGACGATATAACGATATANGTGAGTGTAAATTTCAGTGGGGGTCGGTATTTATTACGAGAGTGATGCGTCCTACTTTTTTCGTTTTAGGTCTGAAAGAAAATAAAAAACTCTTTTAAAGTCGATTTAATTTTATAATTTTTTTTTTCTCGCAGTAATGTTACAAATATATAACAGGAAAAAAACGCACTAAAATCCTGCAACATCCCAATTAAAATTTTATATAAAAAAAAAAAAAATAAATAAATAAATAAATAAAAAGTGATTTCTGTGACTTTCCTTTTGAAACATAGAAGACAACAAAAAAAAAAGGGAGTATTGAAAAGACTTTTATATAATCAGGAATTTTACTTCAAAAATTTAAAGTATTTTTAGGCAATAATAATAAAGTCTTATTTTTTTCAGGAGCTTTACCATACAGATAGATAGTTAAAGCCAGTATTATGCTACAGGCTGAAATTATTCAAACATTCTTTTTTAAGTACAGCAGCTCAAAAGTATTTCTAAAAATAATTTTTGCACTGTTATGTATTAAGACTTCTTTTCTCTTGCATTTGAGATTTAAAGTCCGTTCATGAATAATGTCCCCCTATTCAACATATTTAAAATATTCAATAGATTCAATATATTTAAAATACTCAATATATAATTAAAATATTCAATATATCCAATGTATTCAAAATATTCAATATATCCAATGTATTCAAAATATTCCATATATATATTTAAAATATTCAATATATATTCAAAATATTCAATACATATTCAAAAAATTCTATATTTATTTATAATATTCAATCTACTCAGAAAATAAAATATTCGATGCATTCAAAAATTTCAATATATATTTAAAATATTCAATATCTTCAAAATATTTAAAAAATTCAATATATTCCAAAAATGTTTTAATACTTTTAACCCCTCTCCCCTTTGTCACAAAGAGTCACACTTCACCCTACCCCCTTTTTATTGCATTGTAGGCGATTTCAAAATTGCAATGCAATGTTACAGATTAGAACACCCAAAAGTCGTAAGCCATAAAATGGACTGGCTGCTAAAAACGGCTGCTCGACAAATAAAATACGTTGGGGAAGACGAAAAAATTAGATTTCTCAAGAAGATTAGATTTTCCATTAGATTCTCATTAGATTTCCCATTCAAAACTAAATTCTAATGATGAAAGAAAGTGTATGCTTTAGAATTCAAAATTTTTTTTTTGACTAATTTAAAAAATAAATAAATAAAAAATAATTAAAATTTACCAAAAGTTGTATTTTGCGTGGCACCAAAATTCATTTCCATGCTCCAATTCGTTTATCCAAAGAAAAGTTATATTTTTCTTTAGATAAACAGATTTTAAAATTATCTGCAGAAATTTTTTCAATTCGCTTAAAAAGTACTCGAGATATGGCAAAATACCAAAGAAGTAAAGTGAGCATTTACGGGGTTAAAACTTTGGACTGCTCTCTTGACCAAACTATTCGGTCCGTATTGACAAGATTTTCCCCCTTTGAGGGTCAAAAATTCGAATCCGCTTAAAAAAGGTATGGTTATTGAGAGAAAGTGCGTTTTAGTGTCTTATATCGTTTAAAACATCGTCTGCACTATCTAATTAGCATATTTGAGCTCACCTTCTCGAACCATTGATATTGAGTTCTAGAACGGGAAGATCTGATCATTAGATCAAAAGTTATTTATTGTGGTCCGTTTATTTTATTTTATTTTATTTTATTATTTTTTTTGCGCACTGTGCATTCAGAAACTTCTAATAATTCGTAAAATTTATTCTTTTTCGTTATTATTTATTTGAAGTTTAGTGTATTTATTCAGAAACACGTCAATTAAAACAATAATTGAAATAGTTTTGATACGTTAATTCAAATATTGATTGGTAAAATAATAATAATAAACAATTTATTTTAAGAAAAATAATCATTAATCGATGCCTATTTTCTTAAACGTAAGTCTTTTTTTTAAAAAAATGGTGTCAAGTGACTAAAGTTGTTTAATATATTATTTGATTAAAAGGTAAGTAAATTTAACTAACCAATTTGAATATATGGTAATAGTTCTTTTGATTTTGATGACCATTATAAATGGATTGCCTCAAACATTAAATTAAATACATTTATGGTGCTGCCATCTGTAATCGAAACTTAAGAGCTCTAAGCTTTTACATGTTTTGTTTAAAATGAGCTAAATTGTATTATTCGTTTTAGAGTTTCTGAAATGCTTGTTATCCAACAATTATTTAGCATACTACTGCTTTGAATCATATTTTTATTTTACTTATAAGCTTAAAATAATCGAAAAAGAACTCAGTAAGTTTAGTCGATTACTCACTCTAAAGAAGAAAAAAATTGCACTTTGCATTTAGATATTCTGTGTCAAAAAGTGTTTTAAAAATATGTTACTTTGAGTGTTCACAACCTTAAAATATTAGGATCTTCATTTTTTCTTAGTTTTAAAATATTCCAACCAATATTTTCACGTATTTAAAAGGAAAATCTTTTTCTGGTGCTGCTATCTAGTAATCATTTTTTTAAAATAAAGCTGCTTTGCGAAATTCTGATGTCCCAAATAACGCATTGTGCATTAATAGAAAGTGTTGTTAAACTAAATTAAAAACGACTAAAGTAATATTTTACCATAAAAGATATTTAAAAAATCTGTAAGGTTAAAAAATTCACTTAAAAATGACAAAATTTTATTTAAATCTGAAATTGTGTGAGATTCAAGGGAACGAAAGTTACATTTGTATAAGCGAAATTAATTTGCTGAGTTTAAATGAGTAAATTAATAAATAATTAAAACAAAATTAACTCTTTTCTTCTTGACGTTTTTCGAAAAACTACATACTTATTAGAATTGAAAATCAAAAATGATTACGCTTACAGCAGACAACAAAAATATTATAACAAACATATTTCTCTTATGTAAATTCTCTTTTTTTTTTTTCTTCCTTTTTCTTAAAATGGGATCTTGATAAAATTTTGCTTTGCAAAATGGGTGGTAGTTCAAGAACAGTTGGGAATCTATGTTCTAGATTCATGACAAAATTAACATCAACGCTGTAATTAACTATAATTTTCAATCACTCCCGTAACTAAACTCTTGGGAGCATATTCTTTGAAATTGGAAATCCCCTCCATACATCTAAATCCTTTGGGGAGTAAAACTATGATTATTCAAGTCAAGTATATTGGCAAGAATCAATTAGTGTAAGATCAGGTCAATCTTTCAAACTATCTTAATGCATGAAATTCTGATACGTATTTAAAAAGGTATTAAAGTTTTATTTTTTATTTTTTTAATCGAACTGGACATATTAGAAGATTGCCGCGTACCTAAATTTTCTAAATCAACAAGAAAGCGAAAAGGTGCAGACGTAAGTGTTTATTTCAATGTCTATTATAAATAAAATTTGCTATACAGTGAAACCTCTCTGGAGCGACCACTTTCCGTTCCACATTAAAATGGTTGTTGATGGGGGTGGGTCGTTCTTAAAAGTTACATTCATTGACTTCACAACTGTTATCGAAGGTACACGACTTTTCGCAAGCGATTTTAATTTTAATGAGTGTCATTTTCTTGGTGTGGAAATGCCATTTCTGTTGGCTTCATGAAAAAACAGATCAATGAATAACATTTAGAGTCTGAAAAAAATTATTCCAACTGATATAATTGCGTGTAAAAATAAATCAAGCAATTATGAATGATGGAGATATTTTAAATAAAGAAACAATTATGCTTCTTCGTTTAATTTTCCATTTCATTTTATATCACATACATTAGTTAGCGTTTAAAAGATGAGAAGAGGTTTGTTTATTTCAGATGCTTGTTTTTTCTGAAATAACTTTTCTCTCCTAATTTAACTTTCAACTCATTAAAAGTAAATCATTGATAAGCATCGCCTTCAATGCACTCTGACTGCAACATCTGAGGTTGTTATCGTCAAAAAGTATTCTCGAAATAAGAACCTCACACAAATATTTTGAATACACTTTAATCTACTTGTTTGTTTTGTTAAATTTTTTGATTTGATTTTTCTTCTTCTTTTTTTTCTTTTCTTTTCCTTATTTGACCTTTTCCGCATTTGATGCAGACGTTAGCCTGTAATATAAGATGTTCAACGCAAAGTCTATGGAAAAAATCCCGTGTCTCCCAAAAGTTGTCTTTCCTGGAGGTTTCACTCTAACTAGGTAAAAATAAAATTATTTAAGCATGGTAACGGTTAAAAAAAGATATTTGATTTATTGCTCATAAAATCGAAAAAGCTTGGTTCAATGAAAGTTGTCTAAATCGTACCATCTTTGATTTCTGAATCAGTATCGCATAGAGAGGGCTCGGGGATAAATTATGATTTTTTTTTCATATAAAGATCAGTGTAATCAAGCCACTGTGTACTTGCTTTAATTATATACTTACTAGGGGGCTAAGCCCCCTGTTCGCTGCCGCTCACCAACCCCGATTATTGCTTCGCAATAATTGTCTTTTCTTGGCAGAAAGCAATTTTTCTATTAAAGTTAAAATTATTTACTCAACATATATGTACTAAAAGGAATCCTGTTTACTTACTCTTGTTCCTCTACTTCCCACGTCTAAATATTACTCTTAAATATTACTTAACCCAAATAGATCTTTTGGAGAACGGAAGTAATTTTTCGAAGTAATCATTTTTTAAAAAAGCATTAATATTCTTATAGCATTGTATTGTTCAAACAAATTTGATGAGTTCACAACCATAATTTAATACTCTCGTTAATAGTAGCAGTACTGGNTACAGGAAAATAACTTTAAGTTAGGGATTCAAAAATATTTAAAGAAAAGCATGACTTTTATTAATTTTATGCTGACTACAACCAAAACAATAAGGAGACGAATGAGGAAAAACTGGATCACACCACGTGATTTTCTGGCCAATAAAAATGCACCGACAACAATGGAAAACTGCGACACCATCATTAGAATTTTATATATAGTAAGAAATTGATATTTTTTTTTTTTAGTTTTTCCGAGTAACTAACTATTTTAAGCAGAACTATAGTAATAGTACAAATAATTCACTACATCATATAAATGTTAAGCAACTTATTCTGTAATATTCTACTTGTTTTTTTGCTAGATAACTATTGTTTGAGGCTTGCAATAACTAAAACTAAACTCAGTGGCGTGTCAGTCTATGGAGGGACAAGACCTACAGTTCTCATCCCGGCTTTCTTGTGTTCAGGGATGCATGAGCAGACGTTCTGATAGGTTGGTCTGCTGAACTAATGTTTTGTCCTCTTGCTTACTAAGTACTTGTATTTTTCCGATTTTTTTTTAATGTCGAAACGAATGACTAATATTTTAGAAGTTATTTCGGTTGTATGAATAAAAAGTACTGTACTTTCACTTATACCTATTTACGTATCTAACATGGCTATCTAGGTAAATAAGGTATCGTTACCTATGGGTATTGAATAGCTAAATCGCATGAGAATAAAACCAAATTGTCTGAGTCAGTATCAAATAGTATGTCAGTTATAAAAATTATTAAAGGTTTCGTGTGCACAAGGTAAATAAAGTTTTGCTTGTACCAATTTACGCAACTCACATTGCTATCGAGGCCATTGAAGCATTGCATCAAATTTAATTTTTTATGCTAAATCCAGTAAAAACAAAATTAATCCTTTGAACTAACAGTTTAGAAGACATGTGGTTTTTAGGTATGAAATATACGATTTTTGACACACATTTTACTCAAAAGGTATTTATAACATAATATCCAATAGATCTATCAAATCAACTTTTATATATTTTTTTTAAATCGAGTCAAAAATATACATAAAAAAGTAATACCAGACTAGCCAATGCAACAATGCCTTAACATTTCATTGCCATATTAATTATTATTGAATTAATTGTAATTATCATCAAAAATATAACTTTTATGAAATATCATTTTGCTTTTAAAAAGATTGATTTTTAAATACAAGAGACTTGGTTTTGATGAATTTAATGTCGTACTTTCATTTTATTAGTGGAAAATCTAAAACATTCATTATTGATATAATACAATATAATTAAAAATTACAGGACTTATTTCATGGCAATTTATTGTATCATTTATATATAATTTTAAATTAAATAGCTAAAAATTATATTATCAAGAGCACTCCTTCCGTGTACTCAACTATTTTGTTACGGGCTTTATATGTGTTTTGCATTTTGAATAACACAAGAATCAATTTTAAAAAATAAACATTTAGAACTTTAAGAACAACATTTAGAACATTTTATAATTTATTTTTTTTAGTTTAGGCACAAAAAACAATGTTGCATCTCTTTCCTTCTACACCAAACACACCTTACAGGGTTCAACAAAATATCTGAAATTAAAAAAAAATATTAGAATTCATTACCAATACATTATTAGAATAACTATTAATTTAAAATCATTTAAGCCATAAGGTATCCTTCAAAAACCTATTCTGAGTCTCATAGAAATTGATTTTAGTTCTAGAATTATTCTATACACAAAAAAATATGAAAGATATAATTAATTTTGTAACTTTTATGATAGGACTGAAATTTATTTGTTTCAGAAAACATAAATAATATTTTTAGAACATGTTTTCTCTATTGAAAATGAATCTATACTGAGAAATTAGTGAGATAAACTTACTTAGTTGCTCTAATTTTAAAAGAATTAAGTAACAATAGATAAATGATGTTTACTTTTGAATAATAATAGATAAATGTAGAAACAGATCGTAAAATAAAAAAGGAAAGGAATTGCGGAATATAGGGCAATTGAGACTGTGGAAATATATATTTTATTACTACATATTTTAAAGCTTTTAAATAATGAAATAATTGTAATTTTTAACTGGAGTAACTTAGAGGGTAGCAAGGTAAATATTTTTTTAAAAGTATTTGATTTAATTATTTGTTATTTGATATACGCTAGGTTGTAAATTAGAATTTGTATCATTGGTTGCTATGGGGATATTATAAAATAAATTTTTATGTTTATAAATTATATCGGATAATTTATGAAGAAGGATAGAGAAAAAACCAGTTAGTATGTGTCGACTAGCAGCTACCAGCACACGAGTTCGTACCTGGATCTTAAAAAAAGCCACTTGTTTCTTTGCAAATTAGGATATATAAACTTGAAAAGGTAATATACACAAAACAGAGAGCTGCTTACCCCAAGGCTTTAAAAAAATACTTCAGTTGGCCTGTGAATTAAAACCTTTTTTTCTTAGAATCTATTTAAATTTACTGTTACTTCAGTTTAAAGAGAATTTAACTTTGAAATTTTCTTTCTACCCCTGCCCCCCACTCGTTATGGTCTTGGCTGCTCTTCACCTTTTTCCTTTTTCATGCATAATAAATAAATAAAACATTTACAATTGCTCATCACCATTGTTCATCAGTTACAAATGTGATGACACTATTTTTTCTGATTGTTCCTTGGAAACAAAAATTTGAGAACTCTTGTTAACCTTCTTTTTTTTTCCAGAAGAAGTGGTAAGAGGCATCAACCACAACAGATTTAAAAATAACTAAAGAATCTGAGAGATTCGTCTCCCTGGACAAAAGAATCATAAACAGATAATTGCCCATCTCAAACAGAACAATCGAATCAAAACTTTTTCATCCTTAACACATAACGAATGAGCTGCCCCCCGTTAAAATATATTTTCATTGAAGTGTGTTTAAGAGATGTGTTCACTTCCGGCGAGTGTTAGATGAAGAATCGTGTCTGGGGGTAGAAGGATGGGGGTTTCTAAATTTGTCTCCGCATCTGGATCATTTCCAACATTCTGTGAAATGAGATGTTCTTCCCGATTCATCCACTACTCTATAGCATAGGATGCATTCGGGAGTCTTATGCGCTGTACCGCATTTAATCTCTAATGTCCTTCATTATAAAACGATACTTTGGATTGTTAAGAGACTCTAATAGGTGTCTTGAAAACCATATTAGTGACTTTTAGTGGGCAGGCGAATAGACTCATTTTTAATGAGCCTATTTTTGAGCCATGATAGCTCAAAAAATTTGAAAAAGAAGATGAATCTTTAATTATCTATCTATCTATCTATCTATCTATCTATCTATCTATCTATATATATATATATCTA
>NC_092209.1:3188791-3231928 GCF_043381705.1 Parasteatoda tepidariorum
ATTTCTTTTTTTTAAATTTATCTTACTATTTATAAAAATCTAATGATAGTGTAGCAGTTTTCCTTTTTTTCCCCATATAGTTATTGTTTTCCTATATTCATTTTCCAATATTTTTATTTCCGTAATTTAAAGGTTCAAATGACCTGTACTGTTATTATTACGTTTTTGATTTTGTTTGTTTTCTAAATTCAGAGTTCAGGAGAATTGTTATTATTATTATTATTAAAATAATGAAATTCTACGTTGCATTTTAGGGTAAAGTTATTTAAATCGGTGTCTGATCTTATTAACCGTTTTACAATTATTATTTTTTGGTGCAAATTATATTAATATACTATTATGAATAACGGTTAAAAAGATTCGTTAAATGATTTAGAACTTGAGTTTCAGCTTCATGCATAAAGTGACGAATTCAAAAATTGTATTTAAAATGCATCCGTCCGTTGAAGCATCAAAATGATTTTAAAATATCAAAATGCGAATAAATTATTTCAGGATTATTTCCCCACTAAACCTTCCAATCCATTTTGATATATTTCTTTAAGAAAAAATCCAGCACTTGAAACTTCGGGTTCGACTCTAGGCTTACCTGAATTTACTTTTCTTTACATTTCAAATTACCAATGGAGATAAAACAAAATTCGCCATGAAAAGTTTTTCCTGGGATATAGCGGCCTTTTAAGAAAAGAAAGGGCAAACTATGCAGATCTGAAAGTTATATCCAGGCTATCTCAGAATATTGACATTTAATTTATTGAATTAATAATAATTATGCAAAATGCATTAGTGAAATATGTTCATATTTTATTATAACATTAGGGGCCCTACCCTATTATTTTACAGCCAATAAAAATGTATTGAAAACAATGGAAAACTACGACACCATCATTAGATTTTTATCTATAGTAAGATATCTCATAGAGGGCAAAATTAAAGATCGTCACAGGATGACTAAATATATCAAATAGCGATTAAAAATTGTCCACCACTGATCGCTTTTTATCGAATAATAATAAAAATAAAATGCACCCTTAAAAGCATTTTATTATTATTTGAGAAATATTGATTTAATATGAATTATTTTTTATTATTTTTAAAGTTACTTTATTTCTTTATTTCAATATTTAATTTAATTCTTTCTATTTCTTAATTTTGTTCCTTTTATAAATGTTTCAGGACTGGGTAAAATGTTTACCATATTTTGAGAAATTCTTCGTAAGAAATTTCTCACATTTTTAATGTCGATAGTTTTTTTTAATGGTTTAAAATTTTCAATTTTTGAAAAAGTGACCACATGATTTAAAGAGTTACCTCTACTGAAAATGCTGGAACAGACCACTGGTCAGTGGAAAAGTTCCAAATTTTATCGCACAATATCGCCTACCTTCAGCATTTATTAGTACCTTGCAAGTTTTTTGAAAGGAGGGCACACGGGGGTCCTTTTCCCATTGGCTTCAGAAATACCAGAATCGCCACTCCCTTACATATAACACTGTGAGATAGTTACATCCACGCCTACGATTTGAACCCACCACTACTGGCCCCGTAGTCCAAAACGTTCCTTACAGCTAAGATAACCGATAAAAAAAGGAGAACAAATAAATCAAAAACTATTTTGATTTCACCGCATTAACGTAACAGATCACTTTATTCTCATATTAGAAAGCAGATTTGATAGTTTCAATGCAATTTAAACAAAAATGAATATTTTTATCATGTTTTTTAACGTAAGTTATGAATTATTTAAACAAGATTCGCAGCTTGAATTTATTGGTTTTTAATCTTGCATCCATTGAACGAAAATTCATTCCATTCAAGATTTATAAATTTTTATTGAAAATCTTACACCCAATAAATAAAAAAAAATTCTATAATTTGGTCTCTCTTATGGGAACAAGTTTATTCTTACCATGCACTTTGAGAAATATTCTAATTTAAATACACTGAGCAATGAGCACTTATTATCACTTCTCGGAACTAGAATATATCTTTCGAACCTGAGTTTAAAAGATGTACATTATTTTAGAAATAAACTGGTTTGTTTCTGCTATTAGAATTACTTAGAATCACTTCTCGGTACAAGAATATTACCGTTTGAACCTGAGTTTAAAGCATGTATACTATTTTAAAAATAAACTGGTTTGTTTTTGCGTTCTGTAAACTTAAGTAACATAAATTAGGACATTCTTCCTTATTTTTCATACATTATATTTGTTAGTAAGAAAAAAATTAGCAATAAAGTTAGAACAACAATTTCAAATAGTCTCGCAGTGGGCATTAAGACACGGTTCCCAGTAGATCACCTAAGTCAAGCCTCACTGACAGTATGCGAGTGGGTGACCACTTCGATAATTCTGCAAAGGGATCGAGGGTGTGAGGTATCGGTCCTCGTTAAACTGTTCTACCGTGAATTGCTTGGCTTCGCACGTAGGTCATTGGACTACTAAATCGGGAGGGGGCATCATCCCTGCAGGAGATTAAAATTGCAATGGCATGTCTTCTGATCAACCTCAGAGATGTTTCCCAGACGATCGCCAATAGCCCGTTTTGCAGATATAGTGCGACATAAATAAAGTATTACCAGTACTACTGGAATTCTAAATAGAAATGATTCACAACTTAATCAGTGGATCGTAGTCTACTGCTTGGGGGGGGGATTTCTAAGAACTTTGTTTACAAGTTCAATTTTTATTTAATCAATCGGTATGTTTAAAAGTTGTCTAAACTTTGCCATCCACCATTTTGGGAAAAAAAATTTAAAAACTTTGTTTGCAAGTTCAATTTTTATTTAATCAATTGGTATGTTTTAAAGTTATCTAAACTTTGCATCCATAATTTTGGGAAAGCATTTCTAAGAACTTTGTTTGCAAGTTCAATTTTTATTTAATCAATTGTTATTTTTTAAAGTTATCTAAACTTTTCCTTCCACCGTTTTGGGAAAAAATTTTCTACGAACTTTGTAAGTTCAATTTTTATTTTGAATTATTGGTATATTTTAATGTTATCTAAAGTTTAGCAGACGCAGAGGAGTGTCAAAATACTTTTCGAACGTTTTTAAACTCCACGTGTCAGAAGAAAAAGCAATGTAGGGAAGCAGGGATTGCTGGGATTGCAATCCGTGACAGAAGCATTGGGAAGGATGCGAGGATCGGTCGCTTTGATTCTTCTCTTCTTCCTCAGCAGCTTCTTTTGTGCAAACGATGCTAAAAAGAAGAGCACCACCCGCCGCAACCCTATCGAAGATGTCGATCACAAACGACTGGATGAACTCATCAGCAGCGAGGAATTTTTAGCCGTCTTTTTCTGTAAGTTTTTTTTCTTCTTCTTCTTTTTTTTTTCTTCCAATTTCTTTATTTTTATTAATTTGGAGCTTGCAAAGAAGCTTCTTTATTATCTCCTCCCTTTTAAACATTGTGGTCAGGTTAAGGACCTCTGTTTCAAATTCTTCTTTACAATTATCTCTTTATAATAATGTTGATTATTAAACAAATAAATTATTCCAAATATTCTTAAATAATTAAGCTGATTAACAACTTTTCTTTAATATATGGAAATAGTTTTTTTTCTTCTTTTAGTGAAAGGAGAATATATTTTCTCTCTTAATATTTGAAACTCACAAAGAAAGTGACTTAATTATTCCACCGTAGATTTTGCTGTTCTTTTAAACACTGTGATTCAATTGAGTAGGTTTGTTTTAATTTCATCTCTAATTTATCTTTTAACAACAGCGTTGATTATTCAACTATACCTTAATAATTATCTCAACTACCTCAGAGCAATAACGTTTTGACTATTAAGAAATATCTTAATAATTAGTAGTATTGATTATCCCTCAGTAATAATTCTGATTACTCATTTTCTGTCCTAAGCTTTAGGAATTTTAATTATGAAAGATTAACACAAAGGAATAGGCAAGATTATCTGCAAGGAAGTGACGCACGCATTGTCCAGTGGTCAGGCTCGTTCCGGTGGTTTCTATAGAGTGATTAATATTCCAATAAAGTATCCCAATTATCTCGCAATAGACGTGCAGTATTTTACTTGTAATTGTTTAAATTCTCTGTAACAATTGTAATTTATTGCAATAAAAAAGGTAGTGAAAATCTTTTCCATTGCCCCCGAATAATAAAACTGATTTTTACTCAGTTTCAAAATTTAAAGTTTTTTATTTATTTATTTTTATTTTTAATTTTTGTTATACTTCCTTACAGGATACATTACCAATAATAACAAATAGGAGATGCATAAACTTATTAGTTACACTGCGCAGAAAAAGAACACTTCAATAACTTTTGAACTAGTGACCATAAAATCCGCCCGACCAAAAGTAATTAAAGTGCTTTTTCGTTCCTTTTTAGCGTGCGCTGTACATTCATTCATTTTCAGCAATGCTGCTTGATAGCCAATACGATATGTGATAATATGCAATACTCTTTTATAGGTGGAGGCATTAAGCCTACCCAGTAACTGATCATAATGATTGGTAATTAAAGGCTGCTGAAGCGCAATACTGACCACATTGTCATCTTCCTGACATTTATCTTAAAATTGAGGAGTCTTAACCTCCATGACCCCTTAAATAAGAGGCGGCTGTTATTTTTAATGATGTCTATTACTGCACTATTTTGCTTTATTATTATTATTATTTATTTATTTATTTTTTTGCAACATGTTTTCTAAAAAAAAATATTGGATTTCTTATTGGAGCCAAAGGTAGTTTAAATCCTAAACAGCCCTCAATAAAATGTCTCTTATTCATTCTAATTAGAATTTTATGATTTTCAGTATAATGCATATTTAAATTAATGTAGAATAACGTTATTCTTTCACTATTTTTCCCAATTAGAAAAGTTCGCGCAATCGAGAAAATATACACTTTTTTTTTCATAGTACTAATACTTTTTTTTCATTAATACTAATACTTTTAATAAAATAATACTTTTTTTTCATTGCACATCCAAATAATTTATTTCTTACTTTCTCAGATTTTAAAAAAAAAAAAATCAAAGTCGTTGAATTAAACTTAAAACAAAAATAAGCAAAGAACAATAAGGAAAAACAATAAAATAATGCAGTATACACTTTTTTCATTTGCGAAATTAAGTCATAATGTTTTATTAATTAAATGGAGTAAAATTGAACCTTCGGAACCCGGTTGAAAAACGAGTTTAGTGCATTTAAGTGCGTTTTGTAATGTAACGAAGGAATAAATAGTTACAAATAGATTTTTGGCAACAAGCAACTTGTTAACGGCAACGATAACAAAATCGAAGAGCTGCCGACTTTTCCATTTTAGATGGAAAATTTTCTTAGAGGTGGTAAATTGTAAGCTTTAATACTTAATTTTTCATTAAACAAATATGACCGAAGGTGATTTTGAAAACTATGGGCTCGTCTTACTATGTTTTAAATGGGAAAATAATTTGCTAACATGTATTTTACCGTGCAATGGAAAAAAAACAAAGTAAGTTCTTAACGATTGATTCCGAGTTAAGAGGATTGACAACTTATCTCCTTCTATTTCTAATGTGGTAAAATAGCATTTCAAAAAACTGATAAAAGAAATGTTATCTTTAAAAAAAAAAATTTTTTTTTTCGCAATATGTCGCTTACCCTATAAGGATTCCAAATGTATGACGATCTTAATTATGAATTTTTTGTCGCTTTCGTTGATTTTTCAATTGCACTGCAGTATTGCTTTTTAATCGTGACAATTTACGTATCAAAGGAAAATATCTCAATCCGAATTTTTGTCAAAGTATAAAAAAAAAACATATATAGCTTTTACAGTATCAGAACTATTTTTTTATACCACAGAAATTATTTATTAATCTATGAGAAAGTTTTCGTTTGATTATTTATTTTGCTATTTTACTTTTGCTTATCAAAGTTAGTCGGTGAGGTTTAAACTAAGTAACTAACTTTTAAGCTATTTTTTATCAGTTTATTTTCAGCTATAACTTCAATAGTATCAAAACACCATTGATTTTCAATTAATTGGTTACTTGCACTTCAAGAAGAAGATTACTATACACACACATGTGACGTCGACGCTAGCTGATCGTTTATAAGCAAAATGGTGCATTAAAGTTGTGCTAATTCTTCATATAAGTTATGATGTCAATTTACGTGAAATTAATTGAATACAATGACGTATCGCTCGTCGAATTTATTGATATATAATTCTTTCTCCTCTACGTCTTTTACTTAATTTAGATTTATTATTTGTTTATGTATTTTATTGTAATCGTGACACATTTCAATTTTGTGTACCTTTCCAGCTTGGATGCATAATTAGTTTGTTTATGTCCTACGTGGCTTCATGCCTGCCTTTGTGTTAAGTAAGAAATATGCAGTGAAAGATTTTAAACTTTCGTGTAAGAATATAGAATGTGTTGCTTAAGAGAACTGACACTTGACGGGCTTAGTTTACTCGAAATAGAATGGAAAGAACAGTAGCTAACGAAAAAATATCGCGTTTTAGCCACTAATCAGGTTTGAGATATTCTCACTACGACGCTTGCAGATATCCCATTATACTGGTATTTTGGTAATAGGTACTTAATACACAAATAGAGGTACTATGAAAATAGGTATCTCAAGACCGGCTGAAATGTAAATCAAAAGTCCCAGGTGATTTTTATATTTCATATTTTAGAACTCTGTTTTTTAATTAATTTATTTAACTAACATATTTTTATTTTAATGTCTGAAACTTCAAAAGTGCAACAGAACTCTTTATCTTAAGCAAACAGTAGTTAATCCGGAAACAAATACTTTGTTGACAAATTAGGATTTAAAACAAAAATATTAACAAGCTCCTAAGCTTGTTAATCAATCTTATTTTTGTGCATCGCTTTTTGTGAATAGTTAATTTCAAATAAATCTAAAAATTTACTTTTATACTCTAATTAAAACGCGTCTCAACTGAATGTCTGTTGCTAAGAGAAACTCTTTCGTTCGATAGAAAGAATTTATCCGAAAAAGAAGACTGATGAAAGTTTAGAATTTAAAACTCTTCAGAGTTACCCTCGTTTTTGTTGTTATTTATAGTTTTCCTAACCTTGCAGGTTCACTTTTCTTTTTGTTTAGTGCCTTTGTTTTGATATTTTATTTTGCTTTACATCTTGTTTTCTCTTCGCTTATCTCTTATTTCTGAATCTTCCTACATCGATTCAAAGAGACTGAAAGTCTTATGATGTGATAGTTTAAAAAACGGTTACATTTTCAGAAAAAAAATCCCGTTATTTTTAG
The DNA here is from genome assembly GCF_043381705.1 of Parasteatoda tepidariorum. NCBI lineage: Eukaryota > Metazoa > Arthropoda > Arachnida > Araneae > Theridiidae > Parasteatoda > Parasteatoda tepidariorum. The sequence goes on from NC_092209.1 coordinate 3,196,046, forward strand.
TTTTAAAAGTCTCATTAAGGTTTTTCTCATTAAAAAACATTATTTTCATAAACAGAAAATTTTTTTTGGTGATTTCTAAAACCATTTCATTAAGCAGTAAAAATCTTATTAATTTTTTTTTCATTATAAAAAAATAAAAAGAAGCGTTAAAGATTGGGAAAATATTTTCCTTAAAGTTTTTAAAACCATTTCATAAGGCAATAAAGTTCAAACCGGATATACCTAAAATCTTTTAACTCTTTTGTAACATTTTGGTTTGAAAAACATTGTAATAATTTGTGAAAAGGCAAGCAATCTAGTAATAAAGAAATCTGAAAAAACGGTAAACAATCCTTAGTTCGTGGAAAAAACAACTTCCGAAATCAATTCAAAAGTATGAAGAATATTGTAAAAATAAATCTTTTTAATGAATTTAAGAAGATGTAAATAAAGTTAAAATGAGAATAAACATTTTTATTTATTATTAAATTCAGTCGCTGCAACAAACCTCTTTAAATTACACGCGTTTTCTTCCTTAATGTATTTTCGTGAGTAAATTTTGCCCCAAAAAAAACATTTATTTCAAATATACAAGGTCTAAAGGAGTGCTACTCCCTTAAAATAAGTTTTAAGAGTTCAATAAGTAATAATTTCTTTAAGTTATAATTTTTTTATTCATTATTATTATTCATGATGATTATTATAAATATATGTATATTATATAATTATGATTATTATAAATTATGCCTCCCTGCTTTTATTACCCGTTTTATATAGGCAATGTAACATTTCATTAGATCAAATTAAAAAGATGTTTTTACTTAATAATATAACTTTAACTTTCTGCATTAGGAATAATTTTAGCATTAAATATTGATAGACAACAAAAATAAAGTCATAAATTTACTGACCCACAGAAAATAAATGAAAGATTATTTTGTATTTGTAATTTGCTTTCAGCTCTCATTGGTAATGAACTGCGGAAAATATGAGTACGCAAACATTTTAGGACAGACGACACAAATAATAATGCACGTAGGAGTTAATTCTCTGATCCGTAGCATCTGTCACAGTTGCAGTTTGTCTCTTTTTCTGACTAAGTACGAAGAAAAAAAATGCTAGTGACAAATCTTTGAGAGACTAAGATTTCTCTTCAAACTATGGATGCGGTTTATCATTTTTGATATCTTCATCCTTAAACATTTCTGAGTAAAGTAAGAGTAAAAAGTTGCTGTCTTCCCCCCTTCCTTTTGGCGCGGTTTGAGAAGCGTGGGGTTACTTAAGCAGTTTTTAAATTTAAGACATCAGCCAATTCAAAAACATTCACTTTAAAGATTGATTATATATTGTAAAACTTGTGTCAACTTGAGCAGCGATGGCTCAGGAGATAGAGCGCTAGCCTTCCAATGAGATGAACCAGGTTCAAATCACGGCTACGGCTGGTCGATACAAATTCCGCATCCGACTTGCACCGACCACAGTACAGACGTAAAATATTCTCAGTGGTAGATGGATCATGAGTTAGAGTCACCTTGCCATCAGGCTAACCACTGAAGGTTTTCGTGGTTTTTCACTCAATGTAACACAAATGCTGGTTACTGCAAATGCGATTAAAAAGCATAACTCTTCAAAGACAATTTTCTTCCTATACTTGATTCAGGAATTCCCTTGTCTTCTTTATTGGGTTCAAAAATGACAAGGCTACGGAATTGAACATTAGTTGTCCTAAACCCAAGAAATTGGTCAGCTGTTCAACGACGGTTATAAAATTATGAAATGTAATGTAATGAAATGTAACAGTAACACTTTTTCTTGACAACCATAAAAAGTTTCAAAAGTATGTCAGTGGCTAAAAAACAAATAAACAAAACAAGATGCCTTCAATATGACCAACGACAAAAATTCTATATCTAGCCTATGTTAGTTAAGGTAACAAAGGTGATAACGTAACAAAAGGTTAAAATAAATGTACGTTAGCTAAAAACGAAGCGTAGCATTCTGAATAACTTTCAGTCTAATGATCGGATTTTCACGTAATAGGGCTAAATCTTAACAGTTCGTGAGGGGGTGACGTCATAAATGCTAATTAGCTTACAAGTGTAGCTGATAATTCAAGATTTACCTTCTCTGAATACACCAACCTTCTGTTTTCACCGGGCAATCATTTCTGAGTCCTAAGTATAGGGGATAGTCGCAATCTTAGAAATAGAGTTCTAATAGTTTGGACAGTAGAGTTGGTGAAAATTCTGACCCTTTAATGTTAATTTTACTTTATGAGAAACTCGTCATATTTCGAGTAATATTTAATAAAAAATTTGCATTCAATAATAAAGTTTATAGATCCAATGCTAATTCCGCGAAAAAAAAATAATTTTACGAATTACTTATTATTTTTTAATATTTTATTTAATAATAAACAAAAGAATTGTAAATTTAAAGTTAACCAAATTTTTTCATTATTTTAAAGAATATAATTTTGTAAGACAACATACAAAATTTGAACGAAATAGGTCGAATAGTTCCTGAAAAATTGACTTTTAAATATCTCTTTCTCAAAATTTAGCTTTAATGGACCAAATTTATCAAAATGTACCTTAAACTTACGTTAGAAAGCTCCAGGATTTTTTTTTTCTTTCATGATTCGAGTTCAGTTGTGGAGTTAAAAGGAGAAACAGTATTGTGATGTCATAATAGGCATTACATATTTCTTAGCTCTTAAAATTTCTTAATTTAAACTTATTTTTTAATCATACTTAATCGAATTTTCATTAAATTAAACCAATTATTTAATTTTTATTATATTTTATAAGAAGCTAATAAGAATATTTTATTCTTTTCTTAACAATCAATGTAAAGGCTAAATTTCGATTCCAATACAAGTGCCACAACTAAACCGAAAAGAAAATCTATTTGTAACTCTTTATTTCTTACCACAAAAATGTTTCAGTTGCATTCTCTCACTCCTTTTGGCGATTCGCTTTCGGCCAAATTATTTACAAATTTAATATTGATAAAGGGGGGTTGGCTGTATTTTTGGCTACGTTATTTTTCCATGAATTGCCAACCGTGGATCTCCTCCCATGCTCCTAACTGTCCGTTGAGACAATTCATTTACTTTTAATTTTCAATTCTTGGCGATCGGAGAGGGAAGGGGAGAAGCTTCATCCTCTCAGTCCCAACAGTTGAATTTTTGATCAGTGAGCAGTTGATTCGCTTCATCTCTCTGAGGCACTTTCTTTCTTTATTTCAATATTTCTATATAAGTGTGGCCGTATTCTTCACGTAATAAATCAATTTTCTCAAATAAATTTTTTTATTTTTCAGGTATCCCTTCATAATAAAATTAGAATGTATCTCATACGGCCAAAATTTTCTTAATACTAAAATGATGCTACCTCGACTCGACCACTCCCATCCTATAATTGCCGCCTCCATACTCATCTGTTGATTGTTATACTACTTTACTGTCTGCAATTATTCACATCCATAATTTCGTAGGTGACTTTTGCTGCCCCATACGTAAAACAACGATGACTTTATAAGTATAAAAATAAATCAAAATAGAAAAATAATCATTGAATTTAACGAAGAATAAAAGCACTGATTTGTTTGAAAATGTTTATAGGAAGTTTAACAAAAAGAAAAAACGATTATAGTTATGAAATTTACACAACGGAGAAGAAAGGAGAACAGTTTGAATGACTTTTAACCCGCTGATCTGATTTTTCACGAACTATTTGACCCATTTCGTTCAAATTTTGAATATCCAAAATTTTGACATACAAAAATTATATCCTTTAAATTGATATAATTTGTATGCCTTATAATTTAAAATTCTTCGATTATTATTAAATAAAATAATAAAAAATAATGAATATTCATTATAAGTTACATTTTTTCAGTGAATTATCTTTGGATAATTGAGTTTTATAATTGTGATTAAAAAAATTTCAATTCGATAAAAAAGCTTTTGAAATATGAGAAAATACCTAAAAAATAAAATTAATATAAAGAGGTCAAAGTTTTCAAAAACTCTCTCGACTAAACTATTGGAACCCTAATTCCCAAATTGCGGCTATCCCCCATATTTTGAAGATCAGGAATATAAATCCATGGGGGAAAAAGGCATGTTTATTGTTTAACTCTTTTGTGTCTGATTTTGTAATTTAGAAGAATTTCGCCCGCACTCATTAATTAGCATATTTTAGGTAAAATCCACGATTCATTAAGATTGAATTCTAGTAAGAGGAAAGCCGATCATTAGATCAAACGTTTTGCCCAAGATGCTTCGTTTTTTTTTTTTTTTTTTTTTTCTTATTCCGAACTGAACATAAATTTATGATGAAATTTACTTTAAATATAAGTAAATCTTTAATTATGTTCCTTTTTACAGACTCTGATGTGTGTAAAGAATGTCACAAAATTTTAGAAGAATTGGAGAAAATAGATGATGATGCTGAAAACTTCGGAGTCCAGTTTGTCAAAAATGGCGACAAACATTTGGCCAAAAGANATATATATATATTTCTAAAAAGTTCTGTTAGATTATCGTAGATATATTTGTGTTCTTAAATATTATTAAATTTTAAAAAAAGTTGCTTGTAAAAAAAAAATTTCATTCACATTTAAAAAATTATCAACAATTGATTTTGTAAATTAAATAAATTTCAGTGATGAATAACTGTTTCTCTTCCATTGAAATAACTACAAATAATTAGTTAGTTTCCGCTTGGGTTTCAAAATATGAGGGCTGTTTTCTTTTTAAGTAATGGCTGTTTGAAAATAAAATCCAAACGAAAGAAAATTTTCATGAAGCAAATTTAATTTTTTGATTCTACATTCGTTTCTCCTTTTTTTTTTCAAAATAGTTGCCAAGTTTGCTTAAACACCTTACAACTAGATTTAGAATACACTTTTCATGGCGACTTGTCGCCTACTCCGATTACCAAGAGATCATGGCTGGTTTCACGTCATCGTTCTGCTGCTTGCCTCAAACTAATGTTTGAAATATCGGAAAAGATGAAAATTACTTAGCGGAAGGTCGGGGCTGTATTGAGGGGTGGTCCGAAACTTCCCAGTCAGAACAGTCCAATAAAACTCGGAACTGAGCTGTGGAGAGATTATTAGTCATAAAGCAGCAAAATTTCCTGTCAGCCGGTGAATGCATGCAGCAGACTGATTTTTTTGTCGACTAAAAATGCGTCACTGACCGTACCTCATACGCGGAGGGCAATTTGTTAAACTTGAACATTTTAAAACAGTACAGGTTGCCTTCAGAGCTATAACTGTTGTTCCCAAGGAATTACAGGACACGACGCAAGCACTCGTTGTGAAGCACGCGTCACCTTTAAGTGTATACAAAGAAGCAGCCCTAACTTAAAAAACAGTCCTTGTATAAATACTAGCTTGCGTGCTGATTGGTTTGATTTGAATTCACAGTATCTGTCCGCGAGGCAGACACCTCAACTCCCATCGGTGTTGGTGGCCTTGGGCGAATGGAATGGTAGCAGTAGGTATAGTGGGTAGTATGAGAATGGCAGAAGTGCTAGCTAATTTTGTATTTTCATGTAAGATCTAATTTCGATCTTTGGATGAATGGATAGAAGTAGGAATAGATTCGTCCTATAAATGGGTGTGACAGAAGTCGAATTCTCGGCCAATAGATGGTGCCACTGGAAAACAAGAACAATAACACTCCTTACCTTAATGGCTTACGATAACAACAACAACAGTTGGTTCTGAAAATTCTATTTGTATTGTACACATTGCCTGCTGTCTATTAAAATCAGAGAATATTTGATTTCATAAAATAGCTAATTTTATTAATCGTAATATCGACGCTTAAGGGGAAAAATTTCTAAGTTAAACTTTACAAATACACTAAAAGATAAATCGATACTTCAATTATTTTTCATTCTTACTTAATTTACATCTCACACTTTTATTAAATTTGAGATACATTTCTTTTTTTAGCAGAATGGTTTTATTATATTTTATTCGGTTGATATGCAAAATTTAAAATTTAACATGGTTACAAAAAGGCTTGTAACTTTCAATATTCCTTTAGCCGTGCTGTAAAATTCATTTTAAAAATATTGAACCCTTTAAAAATACATTTACCTTATTGATTTAGTGCTGATCATTGGCATTAAATATTGACAGGCTTTGCAACCATAACTTATCGAAATTTATAAGACAGTTTTATTAGGATTTTTTTACTTTTCTTTTTTCTTTAAAAATAGTCATTCTGTACTTTTGTTCCCCGGAGCAGAATAAAATCTGTAATTCAGGTGCCTTCAATTCTTTTTAAGCAGGTGCAAAAACTTAATTTTATAAAAACAGTAGTAATAGATTTCTTTGGTGTGTTGTCATACTGCATGATCCATTTTTGAAGCTGTGATTCTAAAAAGCAACTGATTTTATCTAAGTTGGAAACTGTACTTCAATATAAAGCGAAGTTCACTCGAATGTTAAGTGGGCGTAACTAAGTTACTTAGGAAACGCCCTCTTAGATAGGATAGCATGGAATACTTTTTTCTTCTTTGAAAATTCCGGGTTTTCATAGCGCTAAAAGTTTATATGTATCTTAATCTGTTTCTTAAGTGTGGTCCCAAAATATGATTAAAGCAATTTCGTTTATTTATATGAAATATATAATATTTGAAAGAATTATTCCGAAAGAAAATTCAAAACTATTATAAATAATAAATATATAAATTTTACCTACCAGTTAAAACAAATTATATTATTTTACAATATTTTAAAAGTTCTTGTAGTTATTTGATCCTTCTCAGATCAATGAGATATGATGAGTTGGTTAACACGCAGTAATGCGTGAAACGTGTGACACCAAACCTTGTTACGCATATGCACGAGAACCATCTGATCTCTCTAAGAAGGATCCAATTTTTATTAAAAATAAGGTAATCAAGTATTCCATATAATTAATTACCTTTATTAGAACTATATATAGAGTATTATTCACATTATTTGCTCCTAATTACCTTACATTTTATGAAAGATAATAATAAAAATGTTACGGAAAAAAGTAATTAATTACTGTCAGGAAATTTGTTTTCTATCTGGAAGTGATTTGTAGTGAGTATTTTGTTACAACACTACGACAAACTTAAATACCCAAAACGAAATTTTCAGCCCTTAAGATTAGGTTATGGATTAAATGATCTTTCGCAATATTGACTTTGGCGGGGAATCCATCTCAATATTTTAACAAATCAGCTTTTCTGAATCGATCCATTGTTATCCATGAATATTATTCTTACAAGATCTTCGAGAAAAGTATCTGGATACTCTGCAAAATCAAAATATCTTAAATACAAAGTTTCGTTTGATTTCTTAAAAGAATCCCAAACCATTGTACTTCGTTACTCGAAATCTTTATTTAAAACGTACTGAAATCTTGTCAATCGTCTAATTAATGTGAAAACAAAATAAACGTTTGAATCATCTACTTGACACTTCGTTTCGTCCCTCTAAATAATAGTTTAAATTAATTTTAATTGAAAAAAAATTCTTCAACACAATTTTTTTAGTGAACATTGATTTTTTTAATCTTATTCCAGTGATTCAAACTTTTCAAAAAATTTCAGACGTTGTAATCTTGTAAAAATCTTCATTTTTACGTTCAGGTATACATTTTCTTTCTCAAAACATATTCATTAGTACTCAATTATTAATCGAAAGTTAATTTAAAAATTGTAGAATGAGTCCCGATAGAATTTTTTACAAGTATCAAAAATTTCTATACGATTTGAAAAACTAAATTTTGAAAGTCATTGAAAAATTATAGTTTGCTGTCAGAATTCCTATTTATGAATTATTCATATTTTTAAAATTATAAGCAAATTATTATTCACAAAACTAACAATAGGCAAAATTATGTTTTCGTTAATCAGTGAAACAGATAGGAGCTATTTAAATAAAAACACGATAAATTTGTCCGTTTTCAAGAATAAGAGATATCTTTAATTACTGAACATTGTTAGAATCTTGGGCATAAATATAATTTCCACAATACGAGAACTTTTCCAACCTCAGTCACATCAGCTCATCTTGATGCATTTTAATCTTATTTACTTCACATGAATGTTGATTTCTTTTTTAGCGACATTAGTTGCTCAACTTCTCTCCATAGCGGGCGGAAATGCATTTTACCCTGATTCGTCTCTCTCGGCCACTGTGATTTTCCTTGTTTCATCTTTTTTCTCTCTCGGCTGCTGAATTTTTTTCTAATTTTGCTTCTCACCTTTATTTTTCCATTTTTCGTAGGCAATTTTTCGTTTTTTTTATTTCAAGTCATTTTCGTCTCTTCTCATTCACGTCTGGCAAGTCTTAAAAATAAGATCCTGTTTTTGAGCACTTGGAGCATGCTGACTGCTATTTCCTATTTACATATTTTTTAAGTGATTGAAATTTTCAATCAGGTAACAGATTCAAACTACTTAGTGGTTACAACGTCCTGCAAAAAATTAGATTGTGGCAGTCTATTTATTTTAACAAGCAAAAATTTTGAATTCAGTTTATAGTTAAGGCTATAATTTATAATATTTTGTTTCATATATATATATATTTATATATATGCAGGGTGTCTCAGTTAAACGTTTCAGAACTTCTAAGAGGGGTAGGGGGCATCCTGACGACTCGAAATCATTGCAATGTGGGGTCGGAAATGCTTTCCTGAAGCTGTGACGTACACAGAAGCACCATAAAGAAAAGAGACCGTAAGTGAAAAATCGCTATAATAATACATCGAGAAAATTACATGGTCTCCTCGGTCACCCGACCTATCATGTCTTGATTTCTGGAGTCATATGAAAACACTGGTTTATGACACCCTGTTGATAATGCTGGTTGCAAGAATCGCAGTAGCTGCCTGCGAGATATGCCTGGAGTATTGCAGAATGTTCATGCGCCGGAGATGTGAGGTGTACATTGTAGCCGGTGGCAGAAACTTCGAACACTTACTTTGGCCCATGTACCATATAATTTTTTCAATATATTATTATAGCGATTTTTCACTTACGATCTTTTCTTTATGGTGCTTCTGTGTACGTCACCGCTTCAGGAAAGCATTTCCGACCCCACATTGCTATATGATTTCGAGTCGTCAGGATGCCCCCTACCCCTCTTAGAAGTTTTGAAACGCTCAACTGAGACACCCTGTATATGCATATATATATATAAGTTAAACTCACTGAACAGATGAGAGAGATATAAAAATTAAAATAAAATTACCCTTTACTTTTGTTTCTCTAGATGTTTTTCAGCGTGTAAGAGAACAACAAATTCGTACTCCATTGTAAACAATGTACTGGCATTGCTGCCACAGGCGACTAAAAATGTAAAAAGTGGTAGAAACTCACTTCCCTTTTATTCATTTATTATCTCTAAATATTCAATAGCAACTACCATTATGACTTACATTTCAAATTATTCATATTTAATATAAAAGTTATAGCTTTCAAATTTACATCTCAATCCCAGTGAGTTCTATTTTTATTTTCAAGACTCTCAAGTTAAATTCACTGAACTTTTCACAGTAGGCTTTGACTTATGTTAAATTAAATTACATCAAATTTTATTTTCTGATAATATAGCCAGTTTATGCATATATATTTATCAACTTATGCACGTTAAATTCTTTTGCAAATTCTATTGTATTTAATGAACAATATTTCGCTTATATTTATATATGTCAACAAATGTCAATTTTGATTCGATATTCAAATGTTATATTTACTATATTTATTTATGTCAACCTACGTATTATGTATTACCTATGTATTACTATGTATGTATGTATATTTCAAATTATGTTTATGTTTATATGCTTATATTTATATGTGTAAATTTAGTTTCGATATTCAATTGTTTATTTACCCAAGCAGAGTACTTGTAATTTTGTATTAGCAACCACATCGACTGCTAAATTCAAAATTTTATCACTTTAAACTTATGTAAATTTCTAGATGTATGGGATAGGGGTAGCTACGCGGCCCAGGTGCCCAATTTTTTATAAATAAAGTAAGTAAAGCTTTCAAATTTAATAGTTAACTGAAAATTGTGCTATAAAAAACGGGTTATCTTTATAAATTAACAAAATTCTGTATTTTATTATTTATCACTTTTTACTTTTTTTAGTCGTCTGAGGTATCCTTGTAGTGGCAATATTCAAAGTGTGCCAAAATTGGTATTTTATGAAGCAAAATAATTCACGTGGGGAGATTTCTCCCTTATGGGTGTTTGTTTAACTATCTTTAAAGAGTGTTTCATTTTGGTGTTAACTTGAAATAAAGCGCTTCTTCTTTGGTTGTTCAAATCCATATTCAAAGATATTTCTACACTACAGTTTTTAAATGAATTAAAATATGTGTCTATTTTATGATTGCTTTGTTTTGTAAAGGAATCAACATAGTGTATGTTTTCAGGTGACTTGATGAATGAAGACAATGTGTTAGCGTGGCTGACTAATATTGATTCACTTGAAATACCGGATGCCATAGAGGAAGTGAACGCCAAAGTCCTTCAGAGTATTATAGACGAGACAGAATTTGTGGCCGTTCTCTTCTGTGAGTATTCTTTCATGTCAATGTAGAAAGTCAGAAATTCAAGCATAGAACGAATAAAATATAAGATATGTGTGTTAGCAAGACAGCTTCAAGGGACACACTGCCTGCCAACACACAAGAATCTGTCTGTTATCAGTGGTAAAACCAAAAATTTATAGTGGCCCCATAATGGATAAAGAAATGAAAAAAGCAATAAGAAAAATTTAAATTTGAATGCAAAGAAAAATTAATGACAAACAAACATAATTTAAAAGTACATAAAGTAAAACCTATTAATGATATGCCCACATGTAAGAAAAATAAAGTTACAGTTAGAATAACCAAATCAAAATAAACTATATTGCCAAATCATTGGTAAATTTATTTTACGCATAATTATATCAGTTTTGAGACGCTACAGACGCTACATTTTATTCATCGATACGTCTTTTCACGAAGCCAAGACAAGTGGCATTTCCGCACCAAGTAAATGACGCCGACTAAAATTAAAATCGTTTTCGAAAAATCATGTACGTTCGATAACATTTTTGAAGTCTATGGAGACAACCTCTAAGAACGATCCACCTCCATCAACGGCCATTTCCCTGTAGAACTGAGAGTGGTCGCTCTCGAGAGGTTTCACTGTACCACGTTTACCGTACATTCGCATTGGCTGACTGTTTCGCCCTTGTAATCCAATGCACATACATTTGATGCCTTGTTCGAATGTGTAAAATGAAACTTTTCTAATTGTGATCGACTACTCATGCATGTTCATGTTTGAAACACACAGATAAGAATGATTCGGCAGAAAGCAGCGCAGTTCTTCATGATCTGGAGGAGATAGACGATGAGGCTGATAAAGATGGAATCGCATTCGTCAAAGTGAGCGACGAAGTACTGGCCCTGGAATTCGGATTAGAGAGCCTGCCTGCTCTTCTCTACTACCGAAATAAAGTTCCTCTCCTGTATGACGGTAAGGAGTTCGTTTTTCTCATTCAAGATGACAATGATACAAAAACTTTAAAAAATTTCGCTTTTAAAAAACTTCAAAATTGTCATCTCTTTAAAAATAAAATAAGAATGTCAAAATTTTATGTTTCTTTTATAAAAGGGTGAGATAAGTCTTAAATTTTTTTTCTCATGATTGAATTACAAATGGCACTTTGAATATTTTTCTTTGCTTCATCTCACGTTTTTTTCTTTTCTTTTTTCTCTCCTTTTTTAAATTTTTTTTTTAATTATAACCGTTTACCTGGCAAGCTAACATTTTACAATAGAGAGAACAGTAACATAGTAGAAAGAATGGTAGCACATTTATGATTAAATTAAGCAGCCATTTCATTTCGTTAGCCAGGTTAGAAAGTATAAGAATTTCTTTTTTTCGAATATGTAACAGATATTTATAGCATAAGTATTTTTGATAAAGACGAATGTCTTGCTTATCCAAGATAAATGTTAACAATAAAATAGTTAGGATACTAATCTTTAGCGAAGGACATTCTCCAAAATAGGAACAATGACGTTTCAATGGTTAAAGTATCTCTAGTTATATACGAGGGTTGTATTATAAGTAAGGGCCGTATGAAAATAAAAACCACCCGAAAGAAAATTTTCAAGGATCAAATTTATTTTCAGATTCCACATACGTTTCTCCTCTTTTTCAGCACAGATGCCAAGTTTTTTAAACACTTATCATACCTTACAACAAGATTTGGAATCATACAAACTTGTCTTCTGCCCCGTTAGCCAAGAGGTCACGACTGTTTTCACATCGACTTCCCCCAAAATGATGTTTGAGATATCGGAAAAGATGAAAATCACTGATCACAAGATCTGGATTATAGGGAGGGGTGGTCTAAAACTTCCCAACCAAAAGAGTCCAATAACCGGAAAAGAGTCCAATAAATTACGGAGAGAGTCATTGTCATATCATCTTGTACTCGGCGGACGATTTGTTAAATTACAACATTTTAAAGACACGGAACTGACAGTACAATTTACCTACACAGCCACAACTAAGCACCGATGTTTGCAAGGAATGCCGGGACACGACACAAGCAATTGTTGCGATGTACGCATCACCTATTAGTATACATGACGAAACGGCACTTCCTTAAAAAACAACTCTGGTACATATCTTAAAACCTGAAAAGTAACTATATAAAATTTATATTATGCAGTGCAATGCAAACATCAAGTACAAAATATTTCATTTTTAATGTATTTTCATGCATATTATACTCACTAAAGAGGGTGCTATTCCACAGAAGAGACCTTTAATGGCCAATTGTTTTACGCCCACATAAATCATATAAAATTTAAAGTTCATAAAAAGGGTTAATCTGGATTCATATGCTAAAAAATTTTCGAAATTTAAAAATGCAGACAAACTGTTACAGAATAACTTCCCCATCGTGATCCTAATATAATTTATTTATCTTTTGATATTAAATTTTTTTTTAACATTTGAAACTTCATGTTTTCTCTAAGTTTGCTTGATCTCACATTTCTCGAAACTTTAAATTTTATGTTACTTATAGAGAATTTTCCATGAAACGTGCTTTTTCCCCTTAAGACCCGTACATGAAATATTAGGAAGATTTCTTAAATTTACGTTAGCTTCCGTACTCTCCCGTACGTAAGATTTAGAAGTAATTGCACATGCACACTTCTAGTGCGCATGCGTCAGTTCTGGAGAAATGCACTTGCGCCCGTGACAAAATATCAAATTTACGCAAGAGAAAATAAAAGATTTCGCAAAAATCCGAAATTTAAAAACGCTAACGTAGTGGAATATCAATTTAACTTTGACCGCAAAATCAAAACAAATGGATGTAGACTACCTGCGGCATACGATTCATGCTCTAAGAAAAACTGCGAATCTGTGAGCAGAAAAAATTGGGAAATTCTGGTGAATTCAGCTATAAAGAATGCAGCTTATTATTATTACTATTTTAAAAAATATTATCAAACTTCTTTTGAGTATTCAACTTATTTTAACTAAATTGTACAGTTAAATTAAGTATAATTTATAAATTTTAAATAGCAAAAATATATCTAGTTTCTTGTGGAACTAGACAACCATAATGTTAAACAAAAACCTATACAATTATTTTTTTTATTGGATGAACCAATGGTTGTAAAATCCCACTATTTATTTCTAAATTTCATCAATACATTTCATCAATAACATTTCTTCAAATTCGCATTCCGTGTCCATGTTTTTAGCTCGAAGGTATAGGCTTAAACACAGAAAACAACATTTAACAGCTATAAGCAGCGTGCTTTTAGCTTAGTCTTTGTAACGTAAATCACGCCAAAATAAGATAAAGATATCTAGCATATAAAATAAACGAGAGCATGCGTAGTTTCTTCAATCGTACGGACGGAAGCGTATAGAATCTAACGTAAATTTTCGAAATCTTCCTATTTTCGAAGTACGTATTTGAAGTGATAGGAAATTCAATGCAACAGCATGTCTTCAGAAGCTTGGATAAAACTTTGACAATCAAACTTGTCACCTCTACGGGCTGTAAACGTTAAATATAGTAAAAATAAAAAGATTCAGAACTATTTATGTTTATTAGGGATATTTTGCAAATAGTTAACGTACTAGCGATTCAATTTCAAAGTTGCCGAATCACACTATTGGTCGAAAATGTCATCATTATGGGTGGGAAGGGAGAGGGTATGTATTAGCTGGAGTTTATATGATTATGGCTGCAGATTTTGTTTTTACGTGTGCTCTGTATCTGCAAATGTTAATGTGATATCAGTATATTAAGCTTCATTTTCATGACTTTCGCTCTATAGAATTTATCTAAAAATTATGCGAATGGTTTTTTTAATTTTATTTTGCACAGTTTTAATAGTTAAAAGAAATATTTAATGACTGAATGCATTATACATTAGAAACATATGTGACAAAAGCAAAGCACTATCTACTGCCACATTATTTATTTTAATTACTTATCAGGTCTTTTAAAAACTTAATTTGAGTAGAACCGTTACTGTTTTTCTTGCCATCAGTGTCTTTCTAAAATTAAGTAAATAGAATTATTGTTTTCTATTGAACAGCCCTTTCTTTTTTGGATAATTTTTTTTTGTTCAAATATTAGATTAAAGACACACATAAAAATTGATGTAGTTACGCATCTTGAGACAGTAATGAAATCAATAAAAAATTTATTAGATAAGAATAAAGAGAATCAATAACTTGTTTAAATGAAAATCGCGTCAACTGCAGCCGATACAACAAACCATCTCCCTTCCCACCAGAAGTCATGTCATTTTCGACCCACAGCGAGATCCGGCGACTTTGAAATTTAATCGCTCGTGCAAATGTTTCGTTAACACTAATTGAGCTTCTCAGCGATAAAGCAAAAATATTTCCCTTCAAATCACTGTAACTCAAAAGAGAAGAAAATAAGATTAGAATATCGGTTAACAAGCTCTTTGCAAAAATCTCAATTGTCTTTGCTTATTGAGTATAATTTGTCACCTCCGGAAAGCGTTTGCTACTTAATGTTCCTACATTGACTTTCTTTTTATGTGCCAGATCCATAACCTTTTATTATGCCCCATGCTATTTTGAAACACTCTGTACATTTTAATTATAGTCGAAATTCATACTATTAAAAATGCAAGAGCGTTTCCCGAAAGATGTTCTGTGTAACCCTGGAAATCACACAGGTTCCAAGAGTTCGGATTTTCTTAAACCAGCAATATCCAAATATTTATTCATAATTTATTCAACATTTCTTTCGGTTTATTTAAAATAATGAAATTCCAACAAAAAAAGGAAGTAGCAAAATTTTTTTTAAAAATTCAAGATCAATATGTACATCTTTAATCAATAATATCGAGGATGTGCGATTACAAAATGTTTCATAAATATTTCCTATTAAGCTTTTCAATTCAAAATAAAATAACTAAATTTATGACTAAAGAAATACATTTCTTTGATAGCTATTCTCAACGTTTGTGACAGTTCCATTTTGAAAACTGTCATTCAGTTGACTTTATTCATTTTCAGCGCATGCACACAACCACCAAGAGCAAATTCATGATTTAAAATATATCATTCTCCACCTCAAATATTTCGAAAATAATTAGTTGTCCTTTTTTTGCCAGTTCATAAAGATTACTAATAAAGTTAAGATTACTAGTAAGCTCAATTAGCTAGGCTTCCATAACCACAAAAAAGTTGAGAGTCAAAACTCTAGATGCATCCGTGAATTCACATTCTTACTTGAGGTCAAAATTATTTCTAATGTTATTTCAACTCTTTACTACCAATTTCGGTAAAAACGTGTGCTGCCTCATGTACGATTAAGAAACCGAAGTACGCAAATGAGTCGTATAGCAAATCAAAGAATCAATCCATAAATCGAAGAATCACCAAAATCAATGAAACAGCGTATCAATGAAATAGAAAATGGATAAATGAGTTAATTTATGATTTAAAGAATCAACAATTCATTGAATATGCAAGTCAATGAACTAACGAATGAACTAGGAACGAATTAGTAACTCAATAAATAAACGAATCAGTGTATCCATTCGTCAGCTTTTTAATAAACGACTTAATGTATGATTTAGTGACACATTGAATGAACGAGACATCCTATCAGCAAAAAATTGGGCTCAGTGGCATCTTTACAAATCCACGAATGAAAGAATCAACGCATTAACGGAATGGGCTGGTACATTCATTTTCTGATTCATTGACATTTGATTCATTCATTCATCCATTCGCCATTTCTTCCTGTTACTCATTCATTGATTAGCTGATTTATTCATCCATTCACAGCTTTGTTAAACCACTCATTCATTGAATATTCATGCATTCGCTTTCTTTATTTCAGGAAATCTCCATGACGAAAAAGTTGTTTTGAGTTGGCTGGAAGCTCATAAAGATTTAGATTCTGATGTCATAGAAGATGTATCCAGTAACATTCTGCCCAAACTGATAGAAAACACAACGTTTTTAGCCGTCCTCTTCTGTGAGTATACATCACACACTTTTCACACTACTGATTAATGCCAGGATTCTTGACCTTATGCTCGCGCCTATCATTTTCAGTCACTCTGCAACTACAATAAAAAGTTTCCCATAAAATGCTGTGTAAAAGTATAAATTTTCATCTTAAATTCTTTATAACTATAATCAATCATTGAAGAGTTGCATTAAGACCATGCTTCATTAAGGCATCATGCATTTAAGAGCCACCATGCCTAAAGAGCCACCTTCTTGAAAGCTGCAATAATCTTTTGAGGCTGACATCATAATAAATATATTTCTTTTTCTTTGACAAATAATATATTGTGGAAATGGGAAGTTTAACAAAATTTCAACTATTGTTTTATATTTGTCATCCCTTTTTAAGCAAATACTTTTGAATTTATAATTGGACAGTAAGTTTGTGTTTTTTAAAAAGTTAAAGACTAATAGATGCTTAATTCAGAAAATATGACTTTGAAGTAATATTTTTACGCTTACAGTATTACCATTACAATGTTATTCTTTTGATAAATTATGTATCCTCTTCCATGCTCATTGAATCCAGATGACGCCACTGATGCTGAGAGTCAAACGACATTATTAGAATTGGAAGCCATAGATGATGATGCAAGCAAAAATGGGATTCCTTTTGTCAAAATTTCTGATCTGGATGTCGCTGCACAGTATGGAATACAGGATTTTCCTACACTGGTGTACTTTGAAAAAAGGATGCCCAACTTCTTTCAGGGTATGTGTTTTAATTTGCCCATCCTTTCTACAAAGATTCCCCTCTTTCTCCCTCAAGTTTTTCAATGTTTAGTGAGTTTTGTAAATTGTATTGGGCATATTTCCGAACAGTAGTTGGTTGCGTTAGTTTTTCTGCTGAAGTGATCACGCAAACTCGAAAGACAGTTGGCGATGCTTTATCAAACAACGCCACAGCGCAACCTGTTGTTTACTAAAATATGCATTTCTTTGAGTTTTAACGTTAATTTTTTTAAATTTCAATAACAAATTTAACATTAAAGAATATAAAAAATATAGCTTATTGCATAGCTAACGATCAATTTTTCCATTTTAACCCAAATAATTTTTATAGCAAAATGCATATTTTAAGATTTACAAATGTGATTTCAAAAAATATGGATATCATGACATATAAAACAATTTAGAGATACATACATAAACATCTTGTAGTTTTGCATTAAGTACTAGCTAATTTTTAAAAAAAATATTATACATTTATAATAATTTTTATTACTTTCACTATAAATTTATAAAACAAATCAAATAAAATCGAGAACCTAACTGTTGCAGAACTTGTATGATGTAGAACATTTCATAAAACTGTTTATGAAACATTATTTCGTAATTGTTGCGGAATTTTGGGCATGAAAACAATTACATTCTACTTTTCAAGATCAGTTACAAAATGCTAAGTGATACGACAAAACCTCATTACTAGAAACAAAAGCTTATTTTTTGGCTTATTCAAAGAATGTGTAATGGGTGCTTGAGCAGTTCTAAATACAAAACAAAATGAGAAAAAAACGCATATCTATGTGATTGTTAAAAAAATGACTTCGTGCTTCTGTATAACAATAGTACTGATTGCTAGTATGGGTTAGTCAATGAAAGCTTTTTTAAAGCAGCATATTGAAATGAATACGTTTTTTTTCCAATAAACGAAAACACAGAATGCAGCATCAGTATCTAAAACTAATTCAAGATGATAACTTATGTATTATAGCTGTTTATTCTATTATGGTCAAGAACTGATATTTTTTTCACATGTACAACAAAATAACAATTTCTGTAACAGGTACAGAAAGTAACCGATAATTTAACAAATTTTGTAAAGATACATTTTCTTGCAGCAGATACATAGTTACAATCTGAAACTATATACATAACAGATATATAGTTTCAGATAGTAACCTGTTCATTAAAAACAACCCCTCACGTCTTATTACACCAATACTATGAATACTTGAAATTAAATTTATTTCTACTAAATAAATATAAAAAATAGAATTTTAAATATGTCACTTTTCTTTAAAATAATTTTGTTATAACTGTAATATACTAGTTAAATTATCAATAATATATTAGTACTTACCTAGTTTAGAAACTAGACGTTATAGATTTCTATAATATTTAAACGTAAAGCTTAGCAAAAATTATTTGTAAGTCATGATTGCTTCATTACACAATCTCTTTCACTTAAAAACTAATCAGGTCTTATCAATGTATTTAAATTATAAGTCACTCCAGTTTAAAGCGTTGCAATTCAAGTTTACCTAATAAAAAATAAAATGGTAGAGCATAACTTTTGTTACCATTTCAAATACTCCAGAATATCCTTTAAAGTTGTTTAGTAGGGAATATGATGTAGTCCTTTAAAATGGACAAAGTTATTGACTTCGATACATACAGTAAGTTTTAAAATTAAGTAAAATAAAATAATTGGAATAAAATCGTTAAAATAAAACACTAAAAATAGAAGTTATACAGCATTTTTATCTCACTCACTTTTTTATAAAAAACAATAGATAAAATAGTTTTATGCTTTGTCCACAAGTAACCTCGTGACCTGTTTACACTAGCCGCATGTCATGGGGCTAGTGTGGGAAAAAACATCTTTAAAAAATGCATTTTTAAAAAATGCATTTATCCAAATTAGCTTTAGTTTAATTCAAAATCAAGATACCTCTGCAGAGTTTAATTTTAAAGAAATACTTCGCTCAAAGTAATGCTTTTCTTACAAATCTATAAAACAATGTCCACGTCTCTACCCTCTATATCGCCTATTTTTTTCTTTTGGTATCCTATTTCAATAATTGCTTCTAAATTACAGGTGACCTGTCTGACGAAGAAGAAGTTTTGAAATGGTTGATTCATCAGAAAGAATCGGATGAGATTGAAGATGTCACAAACAAAGTGTTGTCTCAAATGATAAAAGCATCCGATTTCTTAGCCGTCTTATTCTGTAAGTTTTGATCCCTAATCTGTGGAGTAAAATAATTGTTAGTACGATTTATCTCGTTTTTAATCGGTGATGAAAAGATTCTGCTTTGATTGACAGCTTTTTGGGGGGATTTTTTGCTTTGGCGAAATTTTACAGGCACTTAACAGATATAAGCCAACTTACAAATTTCAGATTTTGGGAAAACATTACATTAGAAAAGTAGCACATAAGCATATTTTTTCAAACATCTATTGAGAACCGTTCAGGGAATCGAGTGCTCACCTCCCAATGAGGTGAATCGGGTTCAAATCCCAGTAATGGCTTGGGAATTTAAATAACGCACCCGACTCGTATCAGCCACAGTGCTGACATAAAATATTATCAGTGGTAGAGGAATCATGTAGAAATCTATATATGGCAAGGGTTAGAGTCCCCTTGCCGTCAGGCTAACCGTGGGAGGTTTCCGTGGTTTTCCTCTCCATGTAACACAAATACGGGTTAGTTTCATCGAAAAGTCATCCACGAAGGCAAATTTCGACCATTGCTTGATCCAGCAGTTCCCTGGTCTTCTGGAGTGGGTTTAAAATTACAAAAATACGGAGTTTAAAATGGGTAGTTCTAAACTGAAAATTTGGTGGGCTGTTCAACGACGGTTATAAAATAAAATATAAGACATCGATTGAATGGCTATTAGCAAACCTACGTGCAATCTATAGAATGAAAAACCTGCATGCATTCTGTGCAAAGCCCACACAGAGTAAATAATTATTATCATGTTTAATTCTTTACCGATAAATGCCAGGCATTCTAGGAAGCAGTTGATAGTAACATAAACAGTGCATAAAATTAAAAAAATAAACCACCCTGAATAACTTTTGATCTGATAATCGGATCTTCACATTCTGGGATTCAATCTTGATTTTACGAAAGAGTAACCTTAAATATGATAATTTGTGCAGATTATATTTTAAGTTATGAAATCAAACACAATAGTCAATAGTCGAATAGTCAGAACATTTTTTCGGAACAAAGAAAGAACATTTTTTTAAGAGCGTCGCATGCTTAAATCTCTTTTTTTTTTATCTCTGCACATTCTTTTGAAAGAAATTAATTTACTTTAACTCAACGTAGTAAAGGGTTACATTATTTTTAGTTTCACTTCATTATATTTAATAATGAAGTAAAAATATGTGATGATTTTTTTAGTTTATTTTTTCGTTAAATAATTTGGTAAGGAAAGGTGTAAAATGTCATTGTCTTATACTTGCAGACGATAGTTCCAGTAATACAAGTCAGACGATTCTTCAGGAATTGGAAGGAATAGATGACGATTGTGATCAGCATAACATACCTTTTGTGAAAATCGATGACAGTCAATTGGAATCCCTTTACGGCATTAAAAACCCACCCACTCTTGGATTCTATAAGAAACAGGTTCCAAAATTCTATGAAGGTGAATTAATGTCGTTACTACTAAAAGGGGTCGATTATATTTTTTTTATCATTTAATCACGAAACTCTAGCCTTTTTTATTCAAAAACAGTTACTAATTTCTTTTTGAACTAATTGTCCCGCAATGGACTGATCGTAAAGACAGGGTTCCCCGTAGAACAGCGAAGTCAAGCATCATTGGCTGCGGTCAGTAAGCGGGTGGGTGACCACTTTGATCAGCCAGCGTAAGGATCGAGGGTGCGAGGTATCGGTCCTCGTTAAACTGTTCTACCGTAAAGTGCTCAACTTCGCGCGTTGATCGTCGGGCTACCAAAGCGGGGGAGGGGAGCAACCTTTCTGGAGAGGATCAAAATTGTGATAGCAGGTCTTTGGGTCATCCTCGAGGATTTTTCTCAAACCATTGCCTGTAGGCCATTGTGCAGCCATAGTGCGACGTATATAAACAAATTACCTACCTTTTGGAACGTTTTATCCGTACCACCCGTCAATTTATTAATGCTTTTTCAAGACTATCGGATACTGAATTATAACAATTTTAATTTTAGTAAGCAAGGTACATTTATTTTGAGTATTTTATTGGCATAAAATGTAGTACAACTTTAGGGAAAAAATTCGAAGTTATTAACAATATTAAACTGAAAAATAAAACTTTTTCCCCCTTTAGGTAAAATATTTGTACAATATAAATATTACGCTTAAATATTTGCACATTATGTTTGTACACAATTTGTACGATATTTGTATATTGTAGACCTTAAACCATATGTTGCTGCTTAAAATGAGTGGCGTTCAAAGAAAAACTATTATTCGTACGATATCTACTATCACAAAAAAATATATCCAATGATAAACCATAATGCAATATAAATTTGCTGCATTGGCAAGGTAACAAAAACCATAATTTTACTGAAATTGAACCATAGTATCATGGTTTTAACAATTGGTTCAACTTGGATCCATATTCAGCAAATTTGAACAATTCCAAATTTCCAATAGAGCTGTCAATTCTATCAAAAAGAAGCCACGTAAATTTTTTACGTTATTAAGAAAATTCCCATTGACTTCATTTAAGAAAATTTTATTTCTGTTCCTACATAGTAAAAAATTTTTGTGCATTTCAACACCAAATAGGGAGGCAACTACTTTGCACCAAAGTTTTGAAGTAAAACGCCACAAATAACTCTTGGATTTAGGTGTTTCACAACTCCAAAAAGCAAATATGATCGTTTTCACCACTTGGAGTAAAGTAGTTGCTACCAGTTTTGTCATTCACTAAACTTTAACATTACAGTTATTTCATATGGTGCACATAAGAATCAGTAAAGTTTTTTACAATAAAGCAAGTATCTTTTATTTAGAATTTCATCTATACAGTATTTCTTAAAAAAACTATAACTTGTTAATACTTACAATGCACACAATGAATATACTTGTTAATACACACAATAAATATACGCACAATATTAATATGAATTCGAGTTAGGCTTAACAAAATTGATGCTGTGAGAAATTAATATTTTAAAATGATTAAATAAAATTGACAGTTTCATTTAAATCCTCTGATGAGAATATAATTACCTTTAATATACAAATAAAAACATACATGCCTTTCATAGAAGTTTACTTCTATTTCTGCCCAATGTTTAGCATCGTGGGAGGTAAAAACAAACTTTCCCGTTCTCGTGCTCGATTGTAGTGATCGTTTGGCGGCTTCTACAGGCAGACCAACAGTAACGAAAATAATTCATTAATAGAGTAAATACATCTAATCTTGGAAAAAGCTTACTCACATTGGAGTTTAAATTTTAAAACACCCATTAAAGAATGTAGGAACGCTTGATTCAGTATTTACTTGAAATAAATCACAATTTTTAGAATTTTTCAACACCAAATTTGGATCGATCTTACGCCACAGTTTTTAAAGCTTCTTTATTTTCTGGAGTTTTAATCCAATTGTCTTAAAACTTTGGGAACATATTTTAAACGTGTTGAATAAAACTTTTTTAAAGAATGGATTTCTATTAAATTTAAAAATATAAAACTAATATTATCCTTTAAGACAAATAGCAATAACTAAGTAAACAGTTTTAGTCTTTTATAATTATTATTTTTAAGAAGTGATTGATTCATCGTATTAATAAATTTATTTCAGGAGATTTATCCAATGAAGAGAAAGTACTGGAATGGCTCGTAGAACAGATGAATATAGATGAAATTGAAGATATTTCAGCAACAGTTTTAGCACAAATGATAAAGAACACAGACTTTCTAAGTGTACTATTTTGTAAGTAAACCTATTTTTCCTTATGATTGAAATTTGTTCTACTTATATCCCTTGCATAGCATATTCATGCATAAAACCTTATTGCATCACTAATAGCTTAGACGTCATAGGAGCAATTCATATAGGTATAAGTAAGTACAAAATCACCAAAATTGCTTACTTCTAAAAAAAACTAAAATCCTCCTTCTATACATGTAATGAAATACCTTCAAAGACTAGATAATCCTAGAGACTTTGGCTATTTCAAATAAATACGCATCTTATTAAGTTATAAAAATTTTATTCAACAGCTTACGTTGGATTTTATCACGGATGACAATGGTTTCCCATAACAGAGATGTTGGGATTTGGCACAGATTTCTCTAGTCATGAAAATATAAAAAAGCCTTTTCCATGACTCCCGCTATTTAAACAGGGATTCTGGATTGATTGCAAAAATATCCTTAACACGTTATTCAAACGGGAAAATTTAGAGAGCTTTATTGGATTAAAAACATGACGCTATGTAGACTAAATTAAATTTCTGAGATTTCATTCATGAGCATATTTACAAGAACTGAGCATATACCCATTAACTTCAGCAAAGAATCTTTTAATTGAGATTTTGACTTTTTATGGCTATTTCTGCTTCTTAAAATGAAAAGAGAATTTATTTTTATCAATAAATTAATATAGAAAGACTCGTATGAGACATTCTATATTACATATCTATTTCATTTTTCTGATAGCAGCGTTTTTCTCTTCTCTCTGACCCCCTTCTCCCTAATAAATTATTTCAAGATTCTAACATTTATTTAAACCCTGTCATTTTATATAAATCTTGAATTAAATTTCTAATCCACCTCAATTATACATAACAAAATGTAAAAGGGTTTAGAGAAAACTGTTCTTTCAAATACTAATCATTATTTTAAAAATATCTGGTATTTTTTTCAATAAAATCTTAATATTTATCTTTATTTTAAATTATAGATAGAATAATTTAAATGCATACTTTGCTAATAATCTTTTTTATTAAAAAAGGAAAAGTTTTTTTCTCCATGTCATGAGGTTAGTGTGGACACGCCACAAAATATGTTTTTTTTTTTTATTTTATGCTATTTAATTTAAAAAAGCAAGTAAAATCAAAATGGAGCTAATATAGTCTAAAAATACACTGATTAATCCTAAAACTCTTCATAGTTATTTATATTAATCCTTAACAAACACAAAATTTACAACTTTTCCTCTACTTGAGCGCTTGTGAATGTTTTTTTATTTTCTTAAATATTTAAAGTGGTAGCTAGTTCTGCTATTTAATTTTTGTGGTACTACGGCGTATTTACGACAAACTTTACTACCATAATATATATATATGTAAGACTTGATAATAGTGCGAGGAAATTCTTTAATTTTTTGATAATGATAAATTAAAATTAAAATGACCTTAGTCGTCATTACACTAGCATTATAAATATTGTTCGTATCTTCAATTTCTGTCTGGGTAAATATGTAAATAGTGTATCAGGTTTCTTCAGAAAACTTTTATAATTTGTAATGAATATAAAATATAGTTCTATCATTTGTGAGCGCCACTATATAATATCTGCATGAAAAGTGACTCCATATATCTTGAGAAAGAAAATTTCTGTTAGCTTTGATGTAAATTCATTACCATTAAAAGTCTGTTGACTTGTCCACCGTGCAGTCATTATGTCGTTTAAACTCATTATTCATTCATTGAAGGGAAGGCTGCGTATGTAATAAGCATATCTTTAATGAAGAGAGTGAAATGATAACAAATAGCCAATCACAGAAGACTAAAGCTGAAAACAGCCAATTAAAATTGAGAACGCTTGTGTGTAAAAAGGTAATAGTTTTTAATAATGCTGCTTGCTAAAATGTTACGACTAAACTTACCAGCTAAAGCTGAGTGACGATTTTTATTTTATTTTGAGTATGTCTGTTTGCTCCAATATTGCTTGATAAGTCAGCTCTGATAGCATAGGAGCCTTAAATATGTCTAATAATAATGTCAGAGTTTTCCATTGTTGTCCGTGCATTTCTATTGGCCTGAAAATCACGAGGTAGGATCCAGTTTTTCCTCATTCATTTCAATATTGTTTTGGTTGTCATCAGCATAAAATTAACAAAAGTCGCATAGGTATTTTTTTCCTTTAAATATTTTTGCATCCCTAATTTAAGGTTATTTTCCAGTACTGCTATTATTAGCGAAAATATTAAATTATGGTTGTGAACTCATCAAATTTGTTTGTATAATCTAATGTTATAAGAATATAAATGCTATTTTGAAAAATGATTACTTCGAAAAATCACTTCTGTTCACCAAGAGATCTAAATATTTTTAATACTAATAGACAGTAATATCTGGATGTGGGAAGTAGAGGCACAAGCGTAAGCAAACAGAATTCTTTTTAGTATGTACACGTTAAGGCAATAATTTTAACCTTAGTAGAAAAACTGTTTTCTGCCAAGAAAAGACAAATATTGCGAAGCAATCATCGGAGTTTATTGAGCGGCAGCGAACTGGGGGCTTAGCCCCCTAGTTCATTCATAATATTATAAGTCTTATTGTTCAAACCAATGGATAAAATTTATCTAAATTTGAAAAGAAAGCAAAAATTGGGAATTTTTTTTCCACTATAAAAACATTTTTTTTTTAGTTTGCTATATTATGCACAGTTTCGCCAATCAGCCAAACATTAGAGAAAAAAATTAGAGTGATAAATAAGAGAAATATTCTATTTGTCTACACTAGCCCTCCTCCCTCTCTTTCTCTCGCTCTCTGTCTTTTGTAAAACAGGACGCATTGCTAACAAAAAATGAACTCATTTACATGAAATAAAAGAAATTACGTGACTGTTATTGAAATTCATTTTCTTCATTTAGATGACAAGAACTCTGAGAGATCAAAGAAAGTGATTAAAGAGCTTGAGAACATTGATGATGAAGCTGACGAAAGAAATTTACCCTTCGTCAAGATATCCGATGCTGAATTGGCTAAATCGTATGGAATTGACGATGAACTCCCCATTCTCGTCTACTTTGAGGGTCAGATTCCCAGCATATACAGAGGTGAGTGATTCCATCCGTTTCACGCATTTCATCAGACGTCTAAATTAAAACCTTTATGCAGTGTTCGTACGGTCCTTGAAAACTTAAAAAGCGGTGTCTATATACTTTTTAAAAAAAATTTCAAAACATCAACAAATTATGATAGGATGACTCGGAATGCCTTTTTAGCATTTTGATATTTTGGAAACATTTCTTCAGCTTTTGAAACTTTGTAGTTTCACCCTAAATTTCCTTAAACTCTATTTTCTCGAAACTTAACATTTTAAAATGCCAATAAGGGTGGTACGGAATTCGCCAAATGATATGTTCCTCCTCTGCTATAGCGTCTTCCAAATTTTTTTACATATTAGTAAGTTTTATTTCAAAGAATATTCACCATCCTCAGCAGCTTCAGATTAAAGTTTTTAAAAAAAGAGAAAAAAAACAATAGCATAATCATAATCATGCTTCTGAAATCTGAAAATGAATTAGAAATCTTCCATAACTCCCTCAGATCAAAAGGTTCTTCAAAACTGTATCATTTTTGTAAATTGAATTCAGGTTATGAAATATGCTCTTAAATGACAGGACACCCATTTAAAATAATGGTTTTTCAACCTGTATTGTTGAGTTAAATAGAAGTAGGCGAAAACTGTGCTGTGTGAAATAATAGCTGCAAGTTCTTGTGAAATTATTTCAATGAATGCTTCTGATTTGGAAATTTTAACGAAAGAACCAAGAAAACTTCTCTGCGAAAAAGCCTGGTGGTATATTGGAAAGATTAGCCAAAGTAGCAAGTATTCCAAGTTGCAAAGAAGCATTTGAAACTCTTCACACAAAGTTTATACTTGATTAACTTGGCATTTTTGCAACTGGATTGTTGATGCACAATTTTCCTGCAGGTGATTTAATGAAGGAGGAGGAAGTACTTAAATGGTTGGTGAAACAGATGACAACGGATGAAATAGAAGAAGTGTCTGATAAACTCTTGGATATAATGATCAAAAAACACAATCAACTCGCCGTTCTCTTCTGTAAGTATGTTTTTTTTAACTAAATATAATTAACGCGAAGCGTATCGCACCATAATCTGTAAAAAGTAATCATATGAAGATTATGAATGAAAGAAACTTTAAGTAGTAACTATAAAAAAATTATGCTACAAAATCAGAAATAAAATAAACGCACTTTCTCTAAGAAAGGTATACCATGGGTAAACAATCAAAAGTTATCTCTCGAAATATTTTGCATTTTGATATCATGAAAAAAAATATTTTGAAGTAATTTAATAAATAATAATCAACTGTATCAGTTTCTCACTTTTATTTTTTTGTACTAATAAAAACGAGCATTAGCCATTATTGTTTTATGTGAGCTAAATTGATTCATAACTTATAAATCTTAATAAGCATACAATAAAGAAGGTGAAAAGTCCTCTTTTCAAATATTTTGTAATATCTTTACTTGTTAAATATTTTCCTTTGTTCCATTCAGATGATGCCACGTCTGATACGAAAGTTCTAACTGAACTCGAGAAAATCGATGATGATGCTGATGAACATAAAATAGTTTTTCTAAAAACAAGTGACCTGGGTGCTGCAGAGAAATATGGTTTGGAATATCTTCCAGCGTTGGTATTCTTTTACAACCAGATGCCAAATGTCTACAATGGTATGTCCTTCTTCTTCATCTATTGGCACAAATTCCTTTTTCATCTCTGTAAGTAATTTAAAATCTAAACTGGAGAAGAAAAAAGTTGAGTTCTGGTTGATTTACAGTAAATCATAAAATTTCAAAAGTGTAAATTTGTTTTTGTTTTTTAAATATCTAAATGTAAGCAACCTGTGTGCAGGATTACACAGTGGGGAAGTTATCCTGCAGTGATTTGTATGCATTTTGATATTTTAAAAGCCTATTTTCAGCATTTGAAGCTTCGTGGTTTACTCGAGATTTACCTGAACTCTAAACTCTAAAATATCAATGAGAGGGAAATAGAATTTGCCATGAAAATTATCTCCTTCCGTTTATCGTCCTCTTAAAAGGACGGTTCCTTCTTGAAAGAGAAAAATATGGTAATAGAAGGCTTCATTATTAGGATTTATTTGGAAGTATTAAGATACTAATACTATGAATATATATATTTATAACTGAAATCAATGTACAGTTTATTTTTAAAGTTAAAGTGGTTGACAACAGAAAATAATATCCACTCTTTTCACATAAATTCTTTCACATATAGACTCTTGCCGTTTTAATTGGCTACCAAAAGAGAGACTATGGTTTCGGGTCGACCGTTTGCTGCCAAATGTACTCGTAACTTCATTCTACTTTGAAAAAGCTAAATGAATCTTAGTCTCTTTATCCACTTATATCTGCGAAATTCTAGTTTTAATCAATACACAAAAGGTTAAAATAGCTTTGAAAGACTTAAGAAACAAAATAAAATATTTAAAAAGTTCTTTAAGTCTAAATTAAAATTTGAAAAAGTGGCATTTCTATCAAAGGATATCTTCAACAAAGTAAACATCGACCATCACATATTATCTATGGTAGATAGAGTATGTAATAATGAATAAAAATTCTTAGCAGAAGTGTATAACATTTTGTGAATTAAAGTAGACGACAACAAATTTTCTTGAACCACAGAAAATGATTGTTTATGTGAATGACTGAGATGAAGAGAATGTCAACAATCACATAGTTGGTGAATATCCGAAATATTTATTATATCCGACGGGATATTAATTTATTCGATATTTTAATATCTACTGAGGATAGATTAGGAGAAACATCAGTGTTAGGTTAAATGCATTCTGGGCAGTATCACTAGACCTTAAAAAAACATTAATATAGGACATACCGGGCAAATATATACCAGGCACTTCACTAGACCTGGTATATATTTCGGACATTTACCAAAGTGATTGTCAACATTCACCGGTGGAAGTCAACAACCACTCATTTTGGTTATTCACGGTAACATTTATAAGGTATTTCATGCACTCGGCAACTAACTGAAAAGAGAAAAAGAAACAAGAATTTTTAACTCTCCGGATGGGAGGGAGTCGATAGGAGTTTAGCTTTCAATCTGTAGTCAGTTTCTGCAGAATTTTTTTAGCGTCTTTCTGAATAGCTTTTCTATTTATTTAGTTTCTTCGAGCAATTGAAAAATTCGCAAAACTGAAATTTCAATTTGTGGTATTTTATTACGTATTAAGGGTGTTCTTTGCGGAACACCCTATTGAATTTTTAGCCTTCTTTAAACATAAAACCAAAGAATTTAGAAAAAAAAGAGGTCTAGCTCTATGAATACGTAACTAAAGCTGGGAACTGCTCAGTGCGGCATACTATACCAGAAAAACAGTTTATTGGGGAGGCAAAAAAGATTTAGCAGAGCATCATTTCTATTAAGATCCAGAGCATGCGTATTAGAAGCAAAGTGACGTCACCCGTAAATCGGTTGTCCCGCCAACCGCCATTTCGTTCTTTCTTTCCATGTCAAAATGAGTTAGCAGATTTCATAAACTTGGATGATATAAAAGCATTCTCAAATAAACATCTTAATTAGTAGTACAGTACTGTTTGCCAAATAGTGATTTGTAGTTTGTCAAAAGTTTGTGAATTGTGAGTCAATGGATGGTTGACCGCGCAAAGCAACGCACAGATAACGCTAGGGGTTAAACTTCCCGATTACAACTTCCGATTGATTTTTACGTCCAATCTTGAAAAAGCGCACCATCCTATATTATTGTACTAGTAGTGTTTGCAATATAATGCAATCAACGAAACAAGCAAAAAATGAATTCGGAACACTCCGCAAGCTTGCTATGATGCCACACAAAAAATAGCCAACCGTGCAAATTACACAAATACAGACAAATAAAGGGTAACACTCAAAATGTGGCTAACCTTACACTTTACTTACGCTGTGGTATTAATTTTGTTAAATTTGTTTGAGGTTCATGACCTGTTAGAATTTATAATTTATGGAAAACTCTTATGAATGGTAAAATTAAGCGTACATTTAAACTTAAGTGAAAATAATAAAAGTTCTTAGAATATTAAGCCTCTTCAAACATCACCTCGTAAGCATGACATAATCGGAGAGATACACCTGAAGTTTTCTTAATTTCTTCCATTTAGAAAGCTTGTTATTGTTTACATTCATTCAACCATCCATAGAATAAAAGCTTTTCTTCTTCTCCCCAACCCTTCCCCGATCTCTGTAGTGGTTGGCAGGACAGGAGGGTGCAAATTCGCTTCAAGAACTTCTGCTGCTGTGTCCCTGAATGTTGCTTTGTTCTTCATACACAGGGACCACACCAAACCATGGGGGACTGGTTTAACTTCTGCCTATTGAAAGCAACCATCTTTCACTATGCATATTTATTATTTGATAAAACTACCCCATTCATGTTGGATTAACAGCTGAGAAAGCACTTAACTAAAACAAGAAAAGCGCTTCTGTATAAGCTCTGAAAGTATACGTACTAAAGAGTAAGTATTCGAGATATAATACGAGAGTATCGAATTAAAATCACGTTCGTGTGGTCTTGTTCTCCTAGAGTCAGAAAGGCATGACTCATATAGGATAGAACAGGTCGTGAAGGGAGAATCACTGAAAGGCACAACGGACTAACTTCATAACGTTGATGATTGAGATCCAGTATGGCGTAACTACCACAAAAAAACATTAAATATCAATTGGTTGAGGTACCTTTTAATAGACGAAGATTGGCATAGTTCTTTCCCCATTTAGTAATCCTGACGTGATATGAAGTCGCCAACATCGATGGATGGTCAGCATCAAATAGTTGATGTGCTCCCAAAATAGCGCTCAAAGCTCCAGTGAAGTCAATACAATTCTCCCGGCCAATAAATAAATAAAAAAAATAAACAGCATTAATCAACTAGTGGTATTCGTTCATCGAATTCAGTCACAGATGGGAATGTGACGTAACTACCATTAAAAATATTAAATACCAATTCACTAGTATATAAGACATATTATCATTATACTATCTAGAGCAGTGGTTACCAACTGGTGGCCCGCGAGCCACATCAGAAAGCCTCCACACGGTTTCTGATAAGTAGTCTGCGCAGATTATTTAAAAAGCGAATCACTTGTGCGCACGAACTCAAATTCTATTTTAAAAGTACTTGAGAGAAATTTATCATATATATTTAAGAATTGACTCAGATTATTTAAAAAGCGAATCACTTGTGCGCACGAACCCAAATTCTATTTTAAAAGTACTTGAGAGAGATTTATCACATATATTTAAGAATTGAATTTGTAGTGGTTGACAAGCAAATAAAACAAACCAATTATATTTATAAATTAAGCACATTTTTAGACATATATTTGCTACCACTTTCTAATTTTTATGAGATTTCACATTCAATGGTTCCTTAACTAATTGGTTTACCTTCATAGTGGTCTGATCGGACTACCTACAAAAAACCGTGTGGAAGCTTTCAGTCATAAGAGGCGTTGGCCACATCCGGCCCGCCAAGCCTTTTATTGTGGTTCGCGAACTAAAATATATTAGTTGTCATTTTTTGCGGACAATTTTCTAAAAAAAAACCTAATTTCTTCGTTTCTGTGAAATTTAACATACCAACAGTGCAAAAAAAAAATTTTCTCAGGTAAAAATCTACTTCTTATTTTAATTTGTAATTCAATACTTTTGTTTTTTACAACTTGATAAAAATCTGACAGTAATATTTAATGTTTCTTCAAACATAAAAGAGTCCTGTATAAAATTTTGATAAAGTTGCTCCCGCCATTTGACTGGTGCTTTTAATTGCGGCCCCCGACCTCATGTAAGTTGGAAACCCCTGATCTAGAGTACCTTTTTCAGACCCGCCAACTACTACGCGTTTTGCAGATATTATATGCAAAATATTTTACAGAGTTGTAGACTTTTCAAAGCCAAAACTCTCAAAGTTTGGTAATTTTGTTAACATTTTAAAATCCTCACCACGAAAGATTTGGAGCAAAGTGGTGTTGCATATGAACTCTTGAATCATTCATATGTAGTGGTGTGGAAAATAAGTTTAAATGAATACAAAATAACGCATTAACATAGCTATCCCTTGAATAAATTTTTAAAAAAGAGTGGAAAGTTGGCAGCTCTGCTTTTGATAGAAAATGTTGGCATTGTGGAAAGATCTTTTCCCACACCAGAAATATTTTTCTAATACTTCTTAGTGATTTCTTCTTTCAACCTCACAACGGTAAAGATGATTGAATGTTGTTGCTTGCAGGAGACATGCGGGAGGAACAAGAAGTTCTGGCTTGGCTGGTGGAACAGTTGACCAAAGACGAAATTGAAGATGTCACAGAAAAGATGCTTCAGAATTTGGTGGAAACCACTCCATCCCTTGCAGTCCTCTTCTGTAAAGTTCACCTTTCTTCTTACATTACAATTTTTCTAATGTAAAGAAATTCTAAAAAATTAATGTCCTTTTTGCAGTTTAAAATCGTTTCTAGTTGTTATAACAACCAAAGCCTGACAAAGGCAGTAACGGGACAGTTGCCCCAGGGCCCCCAAATCGAATAGAAAGTTTAAAATATCAGTACAGTGTAAAATCCGTCAATTTTATGTTAGCTTCTTCATTAATCTATCGTATGAATACGAAAAATCTATATTTCATAAATCCATGGCTTTCTAACGCGGAATTCAGCTAAATGTTTGCAATTTCGATGAACAAATTTGGTCAATCAAAAGCCTGCATTTTTACATATCGCAAAATGCGATGTGTTTACGAAAATACAGGCTTCTGATTGACTTAAGTGAGCCGTCGTAATTGCGAAAATTTAACTGAATTCCGCCCTATAGTCAGCAAGGATATGAATTTTTTGCAGCTGGATGACAAAGTTTACAATCAGAAAACTGCATTCGGCATGATGCACATAGAATTGTCAGAAAATCAATAAAAGGGACAGAACGTTATTTTGTCTGACCATTGGAGGGTGGGGGGACTTTATAGCTATTTTAGGTTCTAGTAAATTTTCTTGTTTCATATGTATAATGAGGTGAAAAATTTTAATTCCTCCATGAAGTCCAGTTCTTCATTACTGAAGTAGTGAAGCAGAGGGGGCCAACAAAGAAGTTTTTGCCCCGGGCCCCAATTAGGCTAAGTCGGGCCCTGATAACAGCTGTGGACAAGGTTTCGAAACACTGAATGTATTATGTACCAAATTATATGCATTATTGATTTTAAGTAGAAATTTATCTTCAACACTCTCAAAAATCTTAACTAATTAATGCACCTCCAGAATTTTCTGAGAGTATAATTGCTATATAAATTGAAAGCTGGAAATAATACAAAAAATTAATTATTGGCAAGATTAAGACACATAAAAGTAAATCATACTTAAATTATTTTCGCTTTAACGAAAATGACGACTTTGTAAAGAACTTTTTAGATCTTGTTCCCTTAATTTAGAATTACTTGAAGGTAATTAGCTTCCACTCTCTAAAAATATTTAATTGATACACAACGTTTTAAAAGTTAACAACGTTTTACCAATAACGTTTTACAAACCCAGGGATAATATTCTTTTTTTTTTCTTCTGGATTTGTTTCTAATATTTCTTTAAACTAGGCGAAACTGTAGTATTTTATTGTTATACACGATTTGTAGATGATTTACATATTCACGGTACAGAAATATGTTGGAAAAATCAAAATATTTGAAAAATGTCAGATAATCGAATATGAGCAAAATTGAATAACCGAGTTTATCGGAGGAATTTTTTTTTTAAGTAATCTAGTTAGAAAAAAATTATATGTTTAATCTATTTCGATAATTTGAAGATCTGTGAGCATTTGCCAAACTAACCCTATCGGCAAAATTAAATTTTATATCCCTATTTACTTATTTCAATCTAAATAATTATTAAATCAAAATTCATAGTCACTATTTTGACAAAAAACCTCAAATTATAAATTACTGAATACTTACTTCCAACATTTTTAATCGAAGAAAAAAGAACAGATTATTTTTTAAGTAAATTACTTCCGATCTTCTTCACAGAAGATAAGTTATAAAGTATAGATGATTTTTGTGTCCCGTTTTTTTTTATTTCCAAAGCCCACCTGTGTTAACACAGGCATTTACAGGGCAGATTTGTGGACCACTCTTTCAGGGACACCCTATTAGGTAGGCCAATGTTGCTCCCACAGGAAGGGCAGATAGTACAGAGAATGAAACAACATCCATGCCTTGCCCGTAATTCTAACCCAGAACCTTTCTGATGCAATGCCCGTTACCTGACCCCTACACAGTCTGCTCGGCATTTTTGTGTCCTGTTCTCTATCTTTAATAAGTCTTTTACGACTCTGAAAGAAGAGTGATTCTCACATTGAGGACATGAGTGATATTTATAAGCTTTTGATATGCTTTTAAAAACCTAACCTAATTTGTAGCTAGGTAAAATGCATGCTACCCAATTCTAAATCTTCAGTTGTTTTTATTTATACCTAAAATGTCTTGCCTTTTAGATGATGCTGATAGTGCTGTGAGTCAGGTGGTATTGAAAGAACTTGAAAAAATAGACGATGACAGTCAAGAATACAACATTCCATTCGTGAAGATATCCGATGATTCTTTAGCCAAACAGTACGGTTTAAATGATGAACTTCCGATTCTTGTTTACTTTGAAAATGCTATTCCATCAGTATATGAAGGTAAGAAGAAAAAAAAGAGTTGCATTTTTGTATTTTTCAAGTAATCCTTCATTCCTTTGAGTTTACCATTTTGTTTCATTATTCTTTTAGTTTAGTTATGTTTACGTTTCCTTTATTTTAGTGGGAATAACGGTACGATTAGTCCAATGACGTAATGACTCATTGAAGAATTTTTCTCCATATGAATAGCACCAGGCTTTATCGAACGTTCTGGTTTGGCTGCGAAACACTATTAGAGACACGGTTTGGAATGAATCCCTAACGATGGTCCGAAAACAATAATGGAGCGCACTATACTTTTAAACTGGTGGGCAAATGCAACTTCATCAAACGATAGCTAAATTTCATTAAACTACTATGATTCATCACGAACTGACTACATACAATCATTTTGTTTAGTTATTATATCTTTCATTTTGTCTGTAAAACTGTAATTCGGCTCCGTTATAATCGAATATTTTAGTTTGATTACAATTACCATTCATTTAACATAGTTGTTACTGTAAATAACCAAAATGGCTGGCTGTGAATGATGACAATCACAGAGTTGCTTTGATATATGTCCGAAATTTATACTTAAACAAGTGCCACTGTCCGGTGTATATTTGCCCGGTACTCCGAGCATTGATGTTTCTCCTAATCTATCCACATCAGATATTAAAATAAACATAATAATATCAACGAATAAATGAATATCAAATCGGGCACAGCAAATATATGGTCGCATTTATCAAAGCGACTATGTGATTGTTGATATTCACCGGTTCTTGATTTCGATCATTCACGGTGACATAGTCACATTTTGCTTAGATATTGTTACCATTGATTCAATTCAAAGCCAAACATTAAAAATGTTTTTTTTTTTTTAGTTA
>NC_092209.1:3232467-3249333 GCF_043381705.1 Parasteatoda tepidariorum
GATAATGTACAGTTATGAAATTTTTATCTGGTTGCTCACTACGTGCTCTTGCGCGCCGAATCCAATCAATTAAAAATGAAAACTGTTGCCAGCGCGAGAAAAGAAATATCATCGGTTTTATTGATACATACATACTTACGTATTCGCGTTTTATATAATATAGATATATATTTTTCTGTTTGACTTTCATTCCTGGTTTCCATAAATAACTCGTGATGCCGCAACTGTATATGAAGAAGAATATAAAGAAAGAAGAATAAGAAAACAAACGAATCGGTTCATATTTGATAGTTATAATAAGTCATTGGATTATCAGCGTATTAGAGATTGGACGACTCAGTAAATTAGTGAATCGGCGTGTTCCTGGATGGGTAATTCAGGGGATCAGAGTTTAAATCTGTGACTTATAATACGACAGTTGACAACCACATTTTTGTCGGCGTAAATTTGAAACAATATTCTATTAAGGATAGCAAAAACACTTTTCATAGTGCAACGGTTTCCCTCTGAAGTTTTTAGAACTGTACAGCACATGAGGGAGAATTTACCCTCAAATAACAGAATCGCTAAAGAGCAGAAAATGCAGTTATCGTTACGATTAGCGTAAGGTAAATGCAGCGCAAAATTTTTTTACAGTACCGGTATCAAGCAAACAACTTGGTTTATTAAAATTTATGTATTTTTGATATCCTTTCATAAAATTTCCTTTTCATTATTTTTTATTTAAAGGTAACTGTATTTATGTTAATACATTTCTTACAATTCTGACTGTAGGTGACCTGACAAAGGAAGGTGAGGTACTTCAGTGGTTGATTAAGTTGAGCTCTGAAGACAGCATAGAAGAAGTAACGGAAGAAATACTATTAACCCTTGTAAAGGACAAAGGATATGTTTTGGCTTTCTTTGGTACTTTTACATTAATTGTGAACTTTTTCTTTTAATTTTCTATATAATTACTTTTAATGGACTTTTTTAAGGTATATTTTAATTGAAAATACTTTGCTTTAGTGTAAATTCTGTATTAACTACAAAGTAATCTTTAAAAATATCACACATTAGGATAAATCCAGGAAACACAATGTAGAGAATGAGTACTGAATATTATTCATTTATAATTTCTAAAATGGTTGCAATTATATCTTACTTGTTTCACAACTAAATTGATAATAAAATATTTTACTTTTTTATCTTCAAATAACAACTGAATGTTTTTTTTAATCACTTATTTTTACTTAGAATCTTGATTATATATATTCTGCTGTTAGAAGAATTATTTTACAGCCGTCGTTGAACAGCCGACCCAATTTCTTTATGGTTTGAGGATACTAATGTTCAACTACATAGCCTTGTCATTTTGAGCCCAATCCAGAAGACAATGGAACTCCTGGACCAGGTATTGGGAAAAATTTGCCTCCGTGGAGGACTTTTTGATGGAGCTAACCACGATTTGCGTTATATCGAGAGGAAAACCACGAAACACTCTCATGGTTAGCCCGACTGTAAAGGAACTCTAACCTATTATCTGTCTACCACAGAGGATATTTTACGGCAGCATTGTAGTCGGTGCAAGCCGGGTGCTCATCGACCAGCCATCGCTGATATTCGAACCCGGTTAACTTCATCGGAAGGCGAAAGCTCTATCCCCTGAGCCATCACGGCTCTCTAGAAAAAATAATAAAGATTTTTTTTTTTCAAAAATAATCTCATGTCGGGTGTTACTGTTAAATAAATGATTTACTGATAAATAAACTTTATTATAATGTATTTTAAAGCGACGGCTTTTTTTTCCGATTGATATTACATAATAGTTTACAACTGTAAAACAAAAAATGTAATTTTTTAAACTGGATCTTTTATCATTCTAGCACCAAATGACTGCACCCCCTGCCAGGAGATTCTAACCGAATTAGAGAACATCGACGACGAAACTGACGCCAACGGAATCCTACTGGTGACAACTGACGACATGAATGTCGCCAAGTTTAAAGCTAACGTCACTCAATTTCCTGCCCTCATACTTTTCCGGAATGAAGAACCTGTGGTATATGAAGGTGTTTTAATTCATTCCTATTTACTTTTTTACTCATTTTATCATTGGCGAAATTGAATTTATGCCCAACATTCCAACAATGTGAAACAATTGAAGGTTTCTCGAATTCTTGATAAAGGACATAACCTATCATGTTCCTTAGAGTCCAAATTTTATAGCGCGTTTAGTCAACACCTCCTAGAAAAGAGTAGGCCTCTGCACGGGTTACCATAAATATCCTTTAGTAGTCCAAACGTAATAACATATGTTGTATTTTCAACCACTGCGCAGCTTAGTACCCCGAACGTAATGACATCTTTCTTATTTTTCATCAACTGCGCAGTTAACTTCGTCACATCGGACTACTAAATTGATCCGTGCTGAGGCCTTCATACTTCTATAAGGTGTTGGTTTAGTTAGCCCGATGTTGCCAAAATCACCATGATGAGAAATGTGATAAATGCCGAATTGATTATCTGATGTAATAGGATCTTTAAGAGACTTCAATTTGATTTTGTAAACAGGCCTAATAATGACTTTAAAAAATCGGGAGAGGAATTTTATAACAAACGGGAGAAAAAATGGTTTTCTGTAAGGATCAGAAGAAGAGAGGGGTGAGAGTTTAGCAAGAGTTGAATCAGCTCTATAAAAATTGAATTCACGATTAGTAGCAAGCCAGCGGAGGAAGTTAGGTTCAGAAGAATCAGAGGAGTTCACGGAAAATGAAAGTACGAAATGCAGACATTTTCTGACGATTACGGTGTTTAGAACTAACTTAAGGGGGCAAAGAGATGGATAAATGTTTACGATAAACAGAGATGTAAAAATCATTAGGGTGCAAGGTTATTCAAAATAGCTAAAGTAAAACTGTGTCTATAGTAAACTGAATGGTGGGATCAATAGAGAAGACAACAGAAAGTAACTTTTAAAAATCAGTATCACTCTCTTCTAAGGCAAACGTATCTTTTCCACATGAGAATTTAAACAATTTAAAAACTTTTTCTTCAAAATAGTGCATAAAAATATCATAAACAATGGGCACCAGGGGGAGGCCCATGGCTAAACCCTCAATTTAATTATAAACATTACGATTGAATTAAAATGCAGCTCGAATGCAGGGATTATTCAATAGTGATATATATTTTATTAAATTTATAAAATTACTTTAACTAAATTTTTTTGAAACCAACAAAATGAAAAGTAATTTCGAATGAAGCTGCTTTTTAAAAACAACAGTATACATTGTGCTCATAGAAATGTATACATCATTCTTTATTAGGCGATCTGATGGATGAAGGAGCCATTCTCCAATGGGTGACAAGTAAAGAGGTCCTCCACAGCCCCAATGCAATCGAGGAAGTCAACAAGAGAATGTTGGAGAACATTCTGAACACTTCTCATTCTGTAGCTGTCTTCTTCTGTAAGTTCAACTCATTTAGGTGGACTTTTTCACACAGGAATGCAATAAAAGACTTTTGAGGCTGGTTTATCACTTTTACCGAGAAGGCTCCTTCTCTTTAAGTTGAAAGATTTGGGATTTCATCTTCGTTGTTGAGGATAACCGAATATGCACTCACAGGAAACAGCTGTCTCACTACATTAGAGTTCACAGTTCTTATTCTATACATCTAGTTCATTCCGCAAAAAATGCTAGTGTTTTACGTATGACTCA
Organism: Parasteatoda tepidariorum; assembly: GCF_043381705.1. Classification (NCBI taxonomy): domain Eukaryota; kingdom Metazoa; phylum Arthropoda; class Arachnida; order Araneae; family Theridiidae; genus Parasteatoda; species Parasteatoda tepidariorum. The sequence continues at coordinate 3,236,169 of NC_092209.1, forward strand.
CTAAAAGGTGACACTTCGGCAAATTTTTGCCGCATTTTCAGCAAACAGTTTTTTTTCTTGCAAAATTTTAGTCATACTAAGAAATGCTTGTTTTGGGGTTTTCTATTACTATAACTTTTTTAAAGACAGACGAATATCAGTTTCCAAATTGATTTAGTGGATTTTTTTAGCATGATTTTCATGGCTTGTAGTAGTTTTCATCGAATAAGTCATTAAAATATTTGCTATTTAAAACTTTTTCGAAGTGGCGTTTTTAAACAGGGTTACAAAGCTAAATTATGTAAAGTCAACGAGAATGGAAAGAAAATTAAGTTGTAACTTCAATGCGAATTCATCGCAGTTTATGTAGTAAATGGATGACTATCATCCGTCAGTTGCTAACAATGACATCATTTTTGGTGCAGACTAAATTTTGTATAATTAAATTTTCTTTTAGTAAGTTGAACCTCAAAAATCTATTTTGATAAATTTGATATTTATTTAGCATTAAAATTATTATAAATCAAAATTTAATATAATTTTTAAGAAATAGGAATTATTGGGGGAACAAACTACGAAAGGGATATAACTAACTATTATTTAAGAATTAAATTAAGAAAGAAAAAAAAAGAATGGAGCTTAGTTAGCTAAAATAGCTATAAAAAAATATTAGATATCAGTGTAATTGCCTTTGATACTAGCAAATTTTGTTCGTTACGAATTATTATTATGAAAGCTGTGAATAAGTACGTGTTTTTGGAGGAATTGCTCGTCTAGATTGCATTTTGATAAATCGAATTAAAGTTTACCAGAAGGGAGGAATTAATTCCAGTTACCAGGTCAGAAAGTTATTTCAGGTCTAAGAAAAGATATCAGTAGAAACATATCACTTTGTTTATCAAAAAATGATTATAAAATAGTAATAGCACAAATATTTATTTTGGAGAATATTTTTTTACCACATATACTTTTTTATTCGCTCAACACAGGGTTCAACAACTAGCATGTTTCTAAGATGTTTTGTATGTTACTTTAAGTAAAAGTATTTTTCACTTTATGTATCAAAGCCTAATTTAAATTGGTCTAACTCCGTTTATTAAAAACATTTAGCTAACCTCACTTTTATAATCCTACAAGTCTTTTTACTGAGACACATCTACCTTATTTCTGCTTTCAAGTAGAGGGTACCGTAAGTGAGACAAAATTGAAAAGAAAAAAAAAACAATTCTCTACTTTGACTTAGAAGCTCTATATCCCAAAATAAACAAATCGCTGTTGAACTATTTATTTTGGACACAGTTCAAAATGCGTGTTTAAAGAAATTGGACGGTTCCATTTAAGAAAATGAGCGTAGCATTTGATTTTGTTTTTCGAACTTATCTTACGAAAATTGTTCTTTTTTAAAGAATTAAAAAATAGATCTAAATTCATTTCCTAAGTCGTTCATCCGCATAAATAATTTAACTCTTTTTTTTAGAAATTAGTCTTTTTTTTAAAAGATTTTAAATTACAATAGTTCTTCTTACAAGAATGTTACTGGTCCAATACATTTATAATGGTGGCATTAAAATTAACGTCGTATGTATTTAGTTTTTCTTAAACCGCTATATAGTTGAGTGTCCTGTATACGAAGAAATCACCTGACAGTTTGCATTTGTAATATACACGGCCACCTTTACTAAAGTAGATTAATAGGGGGCTAGTTTCTGTAGGAATAATGTAAACCGGTCCCCCAAGGTTTGATATGGCCCCTCTGTATAAAGGAAAGGATTTATTCACCATCATCTGCTTATATATTTGAAAACTTCTTCTGTTTTCCATATTCGTTGCCTCAAATACGAAATCCGTTTGGTTTTTAAGCTCGGGTTGAACATTGAAAAGGCACATTGCGAGCTGTTTTGTTAAACCTGCCTGTGTCCAGAATAAAAACGAAATAGGGTTCTAATAAGGCATTATTTAAATAACAATTTGTACATTTCTCTCCGTGTTTATAATAGTTCTATTTTCAGATAAGAAAACAAATTGCAAGCTGTGTGAAGAAGTTCTTCAGCTTTTAGAGAGCATCGACGGTGAGGCAGAGGAGAATCACGTGGATTTCGTGAAGGTGTCCAATCCTGAAGTGGCAGAGATTCACAATGTGACTCAGTTTCCAACCCTCCTCTTCTTTCGCAAAAGATCTCCTTTCACATACATCGGTGATTAGTTTTCATTTTTTTAATTTTCAACAACAACTTCTGAAATGGGATACCTGCAAGTGTAGGTATCTCAATCCTCATGGGTTGTTGAAACATGGTATTTGTTTACGTTAGAAACTGTTCTTTCCATTCTAGTTCAAGTAAGCTAAACCCTCTAGGTATCAATTCTCAACCTAAGTGACACATTCTAAATTCTTTCACAAAGATTTCAATTCTTTCACTATATATTTACACAGAGACTTAACACAAAGACAGGCATTAAGTCATGTAGAACATAAACTAATGATGCATCGAAGTTGCCAGGTACACAAAACAAAAATATATCACGGTTACAATAAAAAAAGCATGAATAAATAGTAAATCTAAGTAAGTAAAAGAAGTAGACGAGAAAGAAATATATTTCAACTCATTCGATGTGCGATACGTCTCTGTATTTCATTAACTTATCGTTAATTAACATTCTAATTTATGTGGAGAAACTTAGCTCAACTTTGCGCCATTTTGCTGATAAAGATTAGCTGACGTCATTGGTCACATGTGTGGGTATGAGAAGTTTTCTTCTTCTTGAAGTGCAAGTATTCAATTGGGAAAAAAAATGCTTTCATAAATCCTGATCTGCAAACTGTTTTAAAAAATATTTATTAAGGATAAAGATTTGAGGACACAGATTGTATATTGAAAGGTAGTTCGCGAAAGATGTGTGTATAACACAGATCTAAATTTTTATTTCTGATGACAATTAAGTTTTAAACTTAAATTTCTGTTTAATTTTTGGAATAAATTTATAATCTCTCCAGTGAAAGAATGAATTATCGCAACAGCTTTCTATAAATTCCTTAAAAAAGTAAACAAAGAAATAAAAAATTAAACCAAAAACGCCGATTTCGGTCATTTATGATGTCAACTGAACCAATGTAACAAAAGATTTTTTTTAATAATGTCTAATTAAATAGGACCACCAAACGTTGATGATTATCGATCCGCGAGAATTTTATAATTTTCTTATCGACCCCTTAAATTAAAATGATAATTTTATGTCAATCATTAAGATGGATATAAAACATTGAATTTTTATTTTTTTATTGATTTTTTTTTTGTATAAATGCTATTTTGGACGCTTGATTAGATTAACTATGTTGGGTTCGAAATTTGTTAGGTTCAGTCTTAAATTGCCTTGGAGCTCCACATTCAATTTGGTGCTGCTTTATCAAAATAGAAAAAAAAATAACTAGAGCTAGATTCAACCATGGAAATTCAAACAAGAAGATGCAATGTTGCAGTACGATACTTATGCATGATATTCATATTCTTATAATTTGAATCACAGTTGGATTATTAAAAAGCATCTTTTCTTCGAAGTTAGTTAATAATTCAGTGACTTTATCTTTTAAATAATTGTTGATACTTTCAACTTTGGCGAAACGTGACGAGAAAATCCATTTTTGGACATTCACATTTTCAATATCACTAAAACGTAATTTAAAATCATCTTTTAATTTTTAAAATCTTTGAAATTAGCATCCATTCATAGACCCCCTAAAACAGATCTATCTCTAATTATACTATGCAGACCCGGAGGTCTAGATGTTTAGAAATAGAAACTAAAAGCATAAATTTTAAATAGGACGGTTCAGGGCTCGAAAAACAGCCCGTCCGCCCATACTGCCGTACAGCAACATTTTTGTTATCTTACAAGAGTCCAGCGCCTCACTTCTAAAATGACCCTCTAATCTAGAACAGCAACATACTGCGCATGCGCATGGTAGATTGATGTTTTTTGCGTCTAGGAGTACTGCAGCAGTTGAAAGGAACTTTTCAGCAATGAACTTACAAAAAAACACATTACGTAAGCGTTAAACGCAATTATGTTCATCCACCTAAATGGTAAACCCCTTTCAGATTTCTGTGCAGAAACCTCTATAAATCACTGACTTGATTGTCGAACTGACAAACATCATATTTGATTCATTTAAAAAACACAGTACCCTTGGATAAATTGACATTCCAGATAACTTGACCTTNCTAGAGCTAGATTCAACCATGGAAATTCAAACAAGAAGAAGCAATGTTGCAGTACGATACTTATGCGTAATATTCATATTCTTCTAAATTTGAATCACAGTTGGATTATTAAAAAGCATTTTTTCTTCGAAGTTAGTTAATAATTCAGTGACTTTATCTTTTAAATAATAGTTGATACTTTCAACTTCGGAGAAACGTGACGAGAAAATCCATTTTAGGACATTCACATTTTCAATATCACTAAAACGTAATTTAAAATCATCTTTTAATTTTTAAAATCTTCGAAATTAGCATTCATTCATAGACCCTCTAGAACAGATCTATCTCTAATTATACTATACAGACCCGGAGGTCTAGATTTTTAGAAATAGAATCTAAAAGCATAAATTTTAAATAGGACGGTTACTTGATAATACCCTTAACAAATGGTAGCAATAAATAAGTTATATTTTCATGTGTGTGATTGATTTTTAGAAGAAAGCTATTGAGCTTTTGGATACATGTCCTAAAATGTAACGCATGAATCCGCACTATTATTATAACAAAAATTGGATTAGAGTAAAGTAAGTTTAAGCTTATTCATCTATCTTTTAAATAATTGTTCAAGCATTTTTTTATGATTTTATGAGATATTTCAGTAATAAAATATCATTTTCTTAGAAGTGAAATATAGGATTCTCTTAATCATGTAACGCGCTCTACGGCGATAGTTTTTCAGATAAATTTATTGTTTTAAATAATCTGACGATGAAAAAATGTTACAGAGAGTTATTTTCATTTAAGTAGGAAATTATATTGCATAAATAGTGAATATTGAGTGTATATGTCACTTTGAAAAATCGATTATTTATCATAGTGACAATTTAGAAATTGTTGACTTTCACCGGTGAGTGAGAGCAATCACCTTGTCGCTTTGGTAAATGTCCAAAATATGTGCTAGATCTGTTTTGATACTAATTTCTCCATCGATATATTTAAATATTTATTCGATATTTTAATATCCAATTAAAATAGATGAGAGGTATGGGGATAATAATCGGTATTTTCTGCAATACCCGGTATTCCCTACACTAATTTTTTAAAGTGATGCGACATAGTTTGGTATTCCCTACCCTGGTTTTTCCTAATCTTTCTGAATCCGATATTAAAAGATCGAATAAATATTGAAATTTCAATCCATAAATTAATATCAATTTGCATATAACTAATATTTCAGACATTCAAAAAAGTGACAATGTGATTCTTGACATTCTCCAGATTTTAGTCTTTCACAGTAACACATATAGCGTAAATATCAATAGAATTCAGAATTATCTACTCTTAACTTGATTTTTCCATTTTTTGAGTAGTGCCCTGTATAATATTTAACTTTATCAATACCGTTTCACGTTATGTTTGTTGTGTATCAGGGGATTTGAAACAACCGGAGGAGATATTGAAGTGGTTGATTGAAAACAGAGATCGACCTGACAGCGTCATCGAAGATGTTGACAGAAAAGTGCTGGAAGTCTTGCTTGAAGAGCAAACAATTGCCGTCTTCTTTTGTATGTTTCATTTTCTTGATTTTTATAATTTTTACCAATACCAGTGTAAAATACAGTGGACAAAGAAAGTTTCACCAAATTATCACCATATCATTTCAGATTGTAACCAGTACATATTTTTTTTTAAAAAAGCTAATTTTATAAAAACATTGAAATGAATGTTTTAGAACAGATGATTAAAAAAAATTCCGGCACAGTTTATTTGCACATGTAACTAATGTAAAAGTACTTCAACAGCAAAAAATAACTATTTCAGTGAGTGAGTTCCGTGGCACGGTGCTTTTGGGGCTCTCTCCGAAATCTTTCAACTTTTAAAGCGTTAGCAATCGTTTGACTGCTGATTTTTCGAACGATCCAGTTCATAATTTCCAAGTAACGTCATTATTCTTTATCAAATAACAATTATTCTATCAATATTTTAAATAATTCTATCATGAAACAAATTCAACAAGGAAGTTTAAAAGCTTAAAGAATAATAAATGCAATAACGATTTCTAGAAACTCAAGGAACGTTTTTACTGGATCTGTTCTGCTTGAAATGTACCAATCAGATTCCCGATTTCTAAATGTATATTCGACATCAGTTTTTTATTTTGATTAAAAAAATTATAATAGAAAATACAGTCTGTGCATCATTGGTAAATATTTTGTATTAAAATGAAAATTTTGCTTTCCAAAAATTTTTTTAACTTAATGCAAAATTTTTCGTTTTTCATTAAAAGTTGTTGTAGTTCATTTACGTCGCATTAGAGCTGCACATTAGGCATTGGCGACGGTCTGGGAAACATCCCTGAGGATGATCCGAAAACATGTCATCACAATTTTGATCCTCTGCAGAGGAGATGTCACCCAATGCTTCGGTAGCCCGACGACCTGCACGCGAAGTCGAGCACTCCTTCATTAAAAGAGAACAGATGTCATTCTCATTTATTATTAAAACCGATTAAACTTTTTTGGCGGTTTCTGAACGACTGTAGCAGCACTTCTTTGAGGCCTCTCCAAAAATTCAAAAGCAAAGATCTCACCCAATGAAAAATCTTAAAAAAATAACAACGTATCTGGCATATAGTTTTTCATTGTTTGTAAAAAAATCGCGTTGTTTAGCTCCATTTTGTGGTTTAAATGAAAATGGTCAACCGGATATTACAGAAGCACTTTTTGCATATAAATGAACATCTTCTTGAAAATTTTAACATTTGGGCTATCATATTCATCGTTATTTTACTTCAAATAAGAGTTTGTGAAATTTGAGGCGAAGTTAAAAACTTAACCTATAATTCACACACTTGGTTAATTAAAATAACTGAAGGAAATGGCTTAAGACTAATTTTGAAACGTGGTCTTATTCATGACAAATTAGCCAAAGTTCGCCATATATTAGTTACACAACCTTTTTTATACACCCGAGCACTCAGCCCGAAACAAATTTAATTTAAGTTGGTAGGTAGTTATTTCATTTACGTCGCACTAGAGTTGCATAATGGGCTATTGGCGGCGGTCTGAGAAACATCCGCGAGGAGGATCCAAAGACATGCCATCGCAATTTTAATCCTCTGAAGAGGGGATAGCTCCCCTGGTTTGGTAGCCCGATGACCTGCACGCGAAGTCAAGCCCCTTACGGTAGAACAGTTTAACGAGGATCAATACCGCGCACCCTCGGTCCCTAAGCAGGCTGATCAAAGTGGTCACCCACCCACCAGTGATGCTTGACTCCTGGGAACCGCGCTTTTACGATCAGTCCACTGCGGAACAAATTTAATTTAAGAAATCATAAGAAGAAGACGTTGTTATGAACTATTCTTCACGAAGTAGCTCTGCTTACTTTGTCTTAAACTTCGACAGAATTGAAATAATTATCCAAAGTATATTTTATCAACAATTTAAAGTTATTAGTAGAATGATTACTATTTCAAACTTCTTATAACTTTAAAAAATTCTGCTTTTTTATGACATGTAAATTTAATTCTTTGAAGAAAAAAAAATTGCCAAAAATTTTTTTTATTTAATAATATTGAATTAAATTCTTTTGTTTTATGAAACGAGGCATGAAATCAAACTTAATCAAATTTATAAAACATCAGCTAATTGAAAAAATGTAGATAAAAAAATTCAGTTCAACTGAAACAGATGAAATACAAAATTGTTAAAAATTAGGTACGGGATAAAACTTCTACAGATATAAAAATTTAGTTACATAAAATACTTTTTTAAAAAAAAGAGAAAGTGGATTAAGGCCGAGTTGCTAAAATTTGAAAGTCGGTTTGACACAGAAACTATCAGATTTAATCAATGTTTAGTGGAGTATAATTTTCGCATAAGTCATAGATCCATAAGTTCTACAGGATATTTAGAAATACCAGAATTTCAGTGAAAAAGTAATTCACATCTTTATTTTATAAGAATATTTTATCTAAATTTCACGTATGAAGTAATTATCTCCTTCATCCCCTCCACTGCAGCTTTCGAGGGCCGAGCAAAAACCCTTTTCCACTTTCGATCCACTTCTCTCATCATTTTTTTTTCTTTTTTTTTAAGCTTGAAAATACATCATTACAATACAAATAATTGGCATCTGATGTCTCTTTTTGGTCATCTTATTTTCAGTTTTCCTTTATTTCTTCTTTTTCTTTCTTTTTTGAGTTACTGGAAAACATTTTTCTTTTTCTTGATCGAACATTTAAAAAAGAAATTATCTTTTCGTTTCTTTGTCCTGACATTCTCAATCGCCTTATATGGTAAAGGTAGTACTCGGTCTTTACCGAAAAACTTCGGTCGTTTACTCGGTCAAAACAAAAACATGCTATTTCTGGATTGAATCCTTATTGTTTGTTAGAGAATGAATGTATAATATGCTGAATCTAAAATGGTTTCTTATAACGGTATCGATCCACTCAAAAGAGAAATAACATCAGAGAGTTGACGACACTGTAAAACAAACTTATCTGCACAGATACACTTAAAAAGAAATGACATTAATAATATCAACAGTTTTTCAACCGTTTAAAAGTTTCAATTTTTGAAACCACGCGATTTAAAAAGTGGCCGTTGTAAAACATCTGGCCAGTAGCGAGATTTTCTTATTCTGCACTACAATAATTGAATAACCAAGTCTTTTCTCCAACAGATGATGAAAACTGCACTATGTGTGATTCTATTTTGCAAGAATTGGAAAATATCGACGATGATTCGGATCGATATGGAGTTCAGATGCTGAAGACTGACGACACAGAATTCGCCGCCGAACTGGGAGTGTCTGTCGTCCCATCATTTGTCTACTTCGAAAACATGATACCCAGCATTTACGATGGTAATTATTCTATCCCTCTTTTAAGCAGAAAACAGTTTATTTCAGAGACTCAAACATAATTATACGAATGAGGTAAAAAGATACAATTTAAGTTTATCTCGCTTGATACAAAACAGGTTAAAATGTGATTTATTTTATTTTATTCTCAACGTTTAACATCTGCTTCAACGCGAAAAAGAAGGAAAACTACGGAATTTTATATCAAAACTTTTTCATATAATTATCAGATTTCCACTTAACGGTTCGCGGGACTCGCCTTGAATATTCCAATTAATGAGTGAATTTCAGTGTTTTAAGTAACGAAATGAATGCAATAAATGCATTTTCTCTGAGTAAACATACGTTTTTTCAACATACTTTTACATACCTTTTATTACAAGGTAACAAATTTTTACATCGTTCTAAAGAATGGGTTTTAAAATGGCAAAGTAAAAGGTTTAAGTGCAGCCGCTCGAATAGCCTCTGAGTTATCAAACTTTTAAAAAGTAGTATTTTTAGCTCTACGTGATTAGGGTTATGTAGACTGTTAATATATATTAGTGAGGAAAAGTGAAAGCCGCATTCGGAGCCTAAGAAAACACTAGTGAGGAAAACAGAAATGAAAACATCAAAACCTGTTTGATTGCGTGACAAGACAGAAAAGAATCTAAACACACTAAAACGCCTCCGTGTTTCAACAGACAATCAGAGTGGTTTTTATATCTTTCGTCCCACCTTATTCACTAGTGATTCGACAGATTTCGTTTTACGTTACTCTCTAGATTAAATATCAATTTGTGAGCCACATCGTTATACTTTTTTATTTTATTTTTGAGAAGAATTCTAAAAATATATACTGGTTGTCCAGTGAAAGGCAGACTGATTTCAAAATTAAAAATCTCGTAAAAGAAGGTGATATAAATAAAGGAAACAAACGGTACATTTTATGATTAAATTATAAATATTTCAGACAGAAATTTTAAAAATTAGTTAAAAAAGTAGACGCTGAAAGTCATTGATGACCAGAGCTATCGGTTTTAGCTTACAATGGAAAGAGGTTGTTGTACCGGATTATTAGGCATCATGCATTCTATTGAACACCGTGTGTTTCTTTTCTTTTCTTTTTTTTTTTTGGTGCAACTAGAAAATTTGAGATTAGATAAAATTCTACGGCATTTGTATTCTTATTAAGAACTTTGTTCATTGTACAACGCCATCTGCTGATAATTTTTTTTATCTGAAATCCGAAGTTTTGGTATAAAATTTTTAAAACTTTTATAATAAACATATCGTCTGTTTCAATCCCATTACGCTCCTTTGTTATCGAGTTTTTTCATTTTGAAATCAGCCAATCTTCCGCTGGTATTAAGGGTGATTTTTGCAGAACACCCTGAATTCAAATTGCATTCAACGACTAAGTGAAGTTGACTTTTTCAGGTGACCTCATGAATGAGAATGAACTCCTTGAGTGGCTGGTCATGCAAAAGACAGAAGACACCATTGAAAACATAAACAGGGATATGCTGTTCCGCATGATTGAAGAGCAAGAGTATTTGGCCATATATTTCTGTAAGTTTCAATTCTCTTATTCAAATGAACTCTCCAACATAAGCTGTCCTGATTATCAAACAGCACTTTTTTTTCAATAGATTTCAAAATACTGGATTCAACTACGTTATTCCGGTTTGAAAAAAGCATTAAAAGAGATAAAGAAGTTGCAGTCAATGCTAAGTTCCTATATCCCGGGATGAAATCACGAATGTCTAAACCACAAGCGTAATCTGCACAAAACCGTAACTATCGATATTTTCACGAGCGCACGTGATATAGAGGCTAATACTATCAGAGAAGTGTATTCCGGGGAATGCCCGTTACCTGAAGGTGCATCCATTGTGAACAACAAGACTCTTTGTCGTAGTCCCGGATTTGAAATTCGCCATTTCATCTGAACAACCAGAAGTCTTTCTGTAACGAATATATTTCTATAAGGGTATTTTGTAACGAATGTATTAACAAATATATTTCTGTCAGGATCTCATTGAGATAATTAGCCCATATGCATAACTAATTTTTGCTCTGTCTGAAGTTCTTCTGTATAAACTTTCTAAAATCCGTATTAAATGTTTTATTGACTTTAAAATAAACTAATAAGGGAAATATTTTCGTCCATAGACCCAAATTACGATATATATTGGAGGTATAATTCCATCACTTAAAATATAACATTTTAAGTTTATTTTTTATGTTTGTATGCCTTTATAAAGCAATCGTTTAAATGAAAATATAATTGAATTTGTACTCGTGGGTCGGATCAATTAATTACAATGAAAGATTATTAAAAAGGTTCGAAGTTTTATTCAAGTAAAGCTTTGGACAGCTTTATCATCAAAAGATACTTGATCTTTTAATTTGAGTCTAGTAAATTTTGTTTCATTATTATCAAAATGGGAAGAAATACATCATAAAAATATCCTACAATGTGAAAAAGTGTTAAGAATTAATTTTTTTAATGTTTTATCTAATAATTAAAAATAATAATTTAAATTAAGAAATTAAATTCTGTTTAAAAAATACTTTTTATCTCATTTAAGGAATTACTTTCTTCTAATCTATTTCTAAGTAAAACTACATATTAATAAATATACTATAAATATACTAATATACTAAGTAAAACTACTACGTTAAATTACTAAAAATCAAAAAGACGGCAAACCCGACAGTCAAAAAATTTAAGAAAAAACATGAAAGCGAAAAAATTGAAAAATTCAAAATATTAGACTACAAACAAAACGTTGTTGTTCAATATCTCCGTTGTTTAGTAACGTTAAATCTGTCACCCTAAGAATGTCTAATACTAGAATTGGGATTGTGAAAAGATCTTGTCTGGAAAGCCCCAGACAATCTAGAATAAGGTCAGGGGTGGGCCTGATGGTAAGCACACTTCACAATGATTGAACTAAACATTGTTACATCTAACGTACAATTACAGTTTTCAATTACTGCTCTCGTGGATTGAAAAACACAGCCCTAATATAAGGCTTAACGCATTTGAATTCAGTGCCATATATGAAAAGAAATTTCAGTATTTTATACTATTCTTGGTGCCATTTCTGTCTAGTGCCACGACTTTGCCAAAATAAGTTAAGTTCTCAGGTTCTACAAATAGGAAAATAAAGAGTGACGCAGAATCTAAAAATAAATGTTTTTCAGACAAAGAAAATGACAAAGAAAGTAAAGATATTCTGAAACACTTGGAACAGATTGATGATGACTGCAGTGATTATGAGGTGCAACTTTTAAAGATGTCGGATTTTTTGATGGCCAAAAAATACAGAGTCAGGAACCCTCCCGGATTAGTGTTTTTCCGACATGGCAACCCTATTGTTTATCCAGGTACAATCGCTATTTATTAATAGGTTCAAGTTTTTTTTTTTAATCGAAAATAATCCGTTGTAGCTTTTTTTATGTTGTAACAAAACACAAAATATATGCACCATTTACAATGAAGTGAATAGTTACTACTGGCCACAGGGCGAATAAATGTAATAAATGACTATAAAAAAATTGCCTGAAAGTCGGCATCTGATTCCTTTTTTTTTGTCAAAAATGCGCCCCATAAACGCTTTTTAATTATTTTTAATAAATATGGAAATTATTATGAATATTTTTTAATACTCCGAAAATCACATAATTTCAAGCATGTTATTATTAAATTTTTCTTCACTTTTGCAAAGAACTTTGTAATGTTTAAAATGTTTTCACTGTTGTTTCAAAGAAAATACATCACATTATTATTATAAGAAATCTTCTTAATTGTTTAAAACCTAAAATTTTAGCAAAAAATACTAATTTCGCACTGCATGATGCAAAACACATTGTGGTGTACATTCAAATAATTTATGTGCTTTGCAGGCGATTATTGCCCACTTTCACAAAAATCTGATTTTGTGAAATATCTACTCACAATTTTGTGAAAATAGAATCCGGTTTTTGCAATTTTAAGAAAAATAGAATAACCATTTTTGTGATAGATAAGGTCTGTTTATCTGAATTTATCAAAATTTTTTGAATCCAAGAATCATGTCTGTCAGAGTAGATATGTATTTGAAATATACATGCATTGTAAATATATATATGGG
>NC_092209.1:3249380-3255393 GCF_043381705.1 Parasteatoda tepidariorum
TGGTAAACAAGAAAAAAAACAATAAGTTTCATTTATTGCGCATAAGCTGCAAGTAAACAGAACTCATTAGATAAGTTCAAAATTAAGATAAAACAAAGAAAAATTATAGACATATGAAAAAAGGAGGGAAATAATAAGTAAAAAAGATAACAAACAACAATTTTTTTTTAAAAAAAAGAACAAAAAAAAGGATGAAATTTTATTTAAAAAACCGGAAGAAAAAGATATAATCTTTTCATCAGCCCACACGATTATATCCGCAAAACAGAGTGCTTTCTGATATTGTATCAATAAAGCCAAAGCAAAATGCATTAATACAATAGTGTGAGGATAGTGTTTTAAAAACTGTTGATTGTTATTTTTTTACTTATTATTTCCCCCCCTTTTTTTCATATGTCTATAATTTTTCTTTGTTTATCTTCATTTTGAACTTATCTGAGTTAACATTTCATCAATTCTGGCATTTTACACCCAGATTTGTTGGGCCACTCTTTCAGGGGCACCATTTAGGTTCATTGAGGAACATTGAGGAAGATAGTACAGAAAATAAAAGAACATCCATACCTTATCCGGGATTCGAGCCCAGAGCCTTTTCGATGTAAAGCCAGTTCCCTAACCCCTACACAGTTCGGTCGGCATATGTTGCACAATGGAAAGTGAATTTAAAAATTTTATTTCCCTCTTAAACAGATCTCTCACTTCATCAGAATATCCTCTTTGTTTCAGCTGTTTATAGAATACATTGCGCGATAAAAAAATTGAAGAAAAACAACGTTGCATATTGAATTGCTTTTAATTGAATAATATTGAGTTTCACTTACTTTGCGTCACCCCAAAAGTTTTTACCGTTCTAATCGTATATCGGCTCTATGACTCACTAACAGGAAAGAACTATTATACGTAGTATTAAACAATACTAATCACTTAAATTCGTTTTATTGTTGCATACATAAAATTCAAAGCAATATTCTACAAATTGTGTCGAAGTGTAATAAATTTTATCCTACTTTTAAAAAAAATTCTTGCTCGTCTAAAAACTGTGCTTAAAATAAATGCGACAATGAATTCTTAATGTAATTTGAGGGATATGCCAATAACTATGCTAATTAGTTAATGAAGGTGATAAGGATTTTAATTCACAAAATCATACAAAAAAATACTTTCTCTGAATAAAATTAGAAAAATTTTCAATAGGTTTGAACTTTTCAACCCTTTTAAAAAAATCTCGAAAACTATCAAAATAAGGTTAAATTGAACAGAGCACCAGAATAATACTCTCTAAACCGAAAACAAATTACTCAACTTTTATACTTTCTTTTCCTTACTTTTATTAAATTTTTAGGTGAAATGCAAGTACGGAACAAAATGATATCACTACTTCTATACTAACGCTATGCTAAAAAATTTCCCTCAGCAGCAAATGCTCTGGAAGATTACAAGTATAATTATAATTTTCGAATTTGAAAGTTCATACTGAAAGCTTTTAGAAATGTTGTCCTTTTTAAAAATGTATAGTTTGCATCGACCAAAATGAGCGCAGGAAGTTAAAAGCTTATTTCCCTCTTTAATACCATTTGAATTCTAAAAAATTTCTTCCAAAAATATCGCAAATTTGTGGAATGATTTGGAAATGACTGTTATTAAAGCTAGAAAGCAGTTATTAAATGCATACGGTTCCAAGTTTTGCACAGCTAAAAAGGACACAATTTCTAAAAGCTTCAAAGCGTGATCTTTTAAATTCTATCAACAGTTGTTCCATTAAAAATCTACCAAAGCAATTGATGCTATAAGAAATATTTTTAATATGCTTGCGTGTAAAGGAATTATTGGTGTTAACAATCTAAAATCCTCATATTATACAATACATTGCTCATTTTTGTTGCACCTAACTTGCTTTAGACCGTATTGACGATATAGATATATATATATATAATTGAGTGTGGTATTAATAGGTGATTTGACCGAGGAAGAGGAAGTGCTCGATTGGCTGACCAGTCCGGATAACATGGAGAGTAGTGATGCTATTGAGAAGGTAAATAAAAGAATGCTGGAACGAGTTCTTCAGAGATGCGATTACTTGGCTGTTTTTTTCTGTAAGAATAATCATCCTTTCTTCTCTTGTTTTTTCCTTCTTCTTTTTCTAAGGATGTTTTTCGAAGCTATTTTGGAATGTGAAATAAAACAAATCCTCAATTTAAGTGCCTTACACTTGAAGCAAAGCTGTAGTTTATAACTATCCGTGCAACCTTTGAAGTAAATAAGTAGCTGAGCTTTAGAATAGAGAAGTTGCTGAAATATTTCTAGAAAATCGTTAAACGTTTTTGAAAAGCTAAAATTTAAAGAAATTTTTCAATCTAGATGAAAACAATCAAAATCACTGAATAGTTTTCAGTTTTTCAAATCAAAACAGTTTCAAAAAAACAAAATCAAAACAGTTTTCGAACTATCATACTATTTCTTTCAAAAAGTTCTTTTTCGCTACAAGTGACCTTTAAAAATACCCTTAAACTTTGCATTTAGTTATTCCAACCCCTATAGAAGACCCGAAGCAATAATATGTCAAATAGGAATTATTCAAATTTAGGGAGAAAATTAAAACATACAAGATAAATTTATATCAAATCATATTGAAAACTTCCTGTTGCTAAATATTTTATAGCTTTCTTTTCTTAAATGCAATCTGAAAAAGATGAGTCTTTTTCATTCAATGCACTGTACGTCCTTTAAGTATGGAAACGGCAAAATATTTCTAGAAATGCTCATCGAATTAAAAACCTAAAAATACACACGTGAAATATTTTCTAAGAATGACTTAGAGCTTCCGTGGCTCAGGGGGTAGAGCGTTCTTCCTCCAATGAGGTTAACCAGGTTAGAATCCTAGCGATGGCTGACCGATACGAATTCGGTACCCAGCTAGTACCGGCCACAGTGGTGACGTAAAATATCCTCAGTGGTAGACGGATCACGGGTTAGAGTTCCCTTGTAGTCAGACTAACCGTGGGAGGTTCCCCCCCCCCGTCATCGAAACACAAATGCATGTTAGTTCTCTCAAAAAGTCCTCCACGAAGGAAAATTTCTCCCAATACTTGATCTAGGAATTCCCTTTTCTTCTGGATTGGGTTCAAAATTACAAGGCTACGATGTTGAATATTAGTAGTCGTAAACCCAAAATTGGGTTGGCTGTTCAACGACGGCTGTAAAATAATATAAAAATTATTTAAATAAAATAAAAAAAAGCTTTAAACTGCCCGGGCTAGGGTAAAGGGGAATTCAAAATCTCAAATTATAACCACCATCTCTATTGGAGATTTAGATTTTCCAGGAAAAAGAACTAGAATGTCACTAAAACCAACCCTATCCGGTTGGAGTCTCCGTAGTTTAAAGGGATAGAGAAGGGTGTCAAGTTTAATGTCAGCAAACAGGTGCAAATAGAGAAAAAAGTTTTTTTTCTTCCTGTAAATACCATACACGGCTATTTTTAGTTTTTCGATCGAACATCCATTTCTCAAGAACACTCTATTTGTATCATTCGATTACATCATCAGCTATGAACTAAATTACGAAAACCTTTATGTCAAATCGAAAATATTAAATATGCTTATCTAAAAAATTGACGTTGCTGGGGAACGTTTTCATAGGAGTGCATTTTTGAAAAACTTTCCAAGCGTGTTCCCTTCCGATGCTTGTTCCTCGACCTATTTTCCGTTTCCTAACTTTTCGGAGACCCTGTATATAGTTCTTAATAAATAACGAAGTTCAAACAATAGCATGTAATTAAACATGAAAAACATGACATGACATTAAAAGGATGGAATTACATGGTTAATGTGCTGCTTATTTCTGCAGACTTAGGTAATGTCCATATTCGGTGGCAAAAATTGACCATCTTGGCCATACTAATCGACGTAATTGACGAAATAAATGAATAACGATTCTTCAACGAATTTTTAAGTTAATTGTTAATCTTCAGGTGAGAAATTTCGAAATACTAGAGTTCCATTGACAAGTAACCGACATTTTTATTTTATATGACAATTTAAAAATGCTAGCTGCCTTTGCCAACCCGTTTGGTCTCCTCTCAAAATTAATCTTATGCAACACCTAAACTTTAATGGTAACTAAACTAAATGAGCAGCACTACTACATTTAAATCTTTTCCAATCCTAACACCTTAATTAGTTTTTAATAATATATTTATCAAATTTTTACACTGTCAAGCTATTGCTCACACTATGATTTCAATTTTGACTATTTTCAAAAGATATAGTGTCTCTCTCTCCGTGATAGTGTCTCTATGCATTGAATTTTAGTAATAATTAAAAATATGTTCGGCAGCTGTGATATCACACAAACCATTTCAGCATAGTTACTATTATTTCCATCTCTGCCTCGTGATAAAGAAAGAAACCTCATCTCAATATTTCATTGCGTGCTGTACTACTTCCTCAAACATATCCCAAGCCATAATAACTTCGTATAAAATAGGTTGCTCTAGAAAAGACAAGCTTCATCAGCAATAAGTAGCGTGATAGAATGTGGCCCCATAGCACTGTTTATGTTAAAAAGTTTCTATAGCCATTTTAGAAAGAATCAAAAATAAATCTAAATAATTACTTCGCAACTAAATATTTTATTTCTATAAAAATACAAAATTCTTCTAATTAAATATTTTACGCATACTCAACTCTACTTAAATTGTTACTTAAGACAACCTAACAAAATGAGTAGTGAATATATATATTCAATCCTATGGTTCGCAAAATCTTTGTTCAGCCTTAGACTTTGTCATCTTCTTCCTCCGAAGCTTTCGTAGGCACAAGCATGGAAACACACATCTAGGGTAAGGCAGGTAGCCTTTCCCTTGATATGATACTTCTTTCAATTGAGAGGAGCCTCCCTTATATACGATACAAAAAGTTGATACTAATGGACTAAATCATTATCATTTGCTAGAGTAGGAATCTTTAGTATAATAATCTTCATACCAGATTACGTGTAATAATCTTTAGTAAACGCAAATAATTTTTATAACCGTGTTGACCCATAAATAAGGATAGTTTGAATATAAAAGAACATTAGAGTGTTGATATACTTAAATAGATTTATCTACATAGACGCCATGAGTTTATAAATAACAACACGCCAATATGATAAGTACTTTTTCTTTACGAGTAAAGTATACCTCAGATTTTCAGCTACAAAACAGAACTAATTTCGACTCAAATTACTCAGTCTTACCCTACATTCGCCTATATATTTTTTTAGATTCCTTCTATAAAATAAGGTAAAAAGAAATAATGACATATGGAGAACAAATTTATATTAAGTGAAAAAAATAATAAAAACTTTTATACTCCAATTGCTACGAAGATCAAAACAAAATAAATAAATAAAAGCTAAAATGGGTTTCAAATTATCTAAACCAACGCTATTTGAGAATAAAGTTTGGAGGCGGTTAATAGCGAAAAAAGCGAATGCAGTCTAGTCCCAATAAACTGGTTTCTGATGTTTTTAATCATATCTTTGCTTTTTTTTTACCCCTACTGTGACGAGTCAAAGTTAATTGGAACATATGGTAATTTTCACCTAAATGCTAAATTGCTATTTAATTTGTTTTTACTCCTTATTTTTTAAGGAAGTGTTCTAAAAAATGTGTATTAAGGGCAGTCGCTTAGAAAAACCCTGTATGAGTGAATATTCTTTTAAGTCTGATTTATAAATAACTATATGTTTGCAGATCGCAAAACGCATTGTCGCAAATGTGCAAAAGCTTTGGAGGAGCTGGAGCACATTGATGATGATGCGGAAGCTGAAGGAATTCATTTCGTGAAGATGGAAGATGAAATTTTTGCTCGAACATTGGGTGTTTATAACATGCCTTCTCTCATATTCTTCAGGTTCGGCAACACAAAAGATCCAGTCATCTATGCAGGTATTCTTTTTTTTTCTTCTACTATGAAATAGGTGGCTTATTTTGTGGATATACCTCGTATGTATATTATATATATATATA
>NC_092209.1:3255778-3326856 GCF_043381705.1 Parasteatoda tepidariorum
TTTTTAAATTATCCAGTATAATATTACCTTGCGCACATCCATTTCGGGCCCATCCTAGGTAACTAACAAATCAATGCACAGCATAACAAATCACTTCAGCAATGCAGTAAGAACGGCACTTTAAATTCTTCTAGTTGCACTCAATTTGCGCCTTTGTTTTCATATTTTGTAATCTGGCAATCATGTTGCGAAAATAATTTTAAATCATTCTTGAAAAATTTTCCCGTTCATGTAAGTACATCTGATTTCGTTACTCGCTTTAGAGATTTTGTTTTATACTGTTTTTTTTTCTTTTATTTTGTTTTCTGATTTTACGTGTTATTTTTACTTATTGTGTTCTATTTTATTTGCTGTAATTTTTGTAAAAAAATTTTTTTGAGTGCTCCTCACACTATTGTATTGATATATTTTGCTTTGGCTATATTGATACAATATCAGAAAGCACTCTTTTTGCGGATATAATCGTGTGGGCTGCCGAAAAGATTATATCTTTTATTTTCCGGTTTTTTTTAAAAAAATTTCATCCTTTTTTTTAATTATTATTCCCCCCTCCCCTTCTTTTTCATATGTGTATAATTTTCCTTTGTTTTATCTTCATTTCGAACTTATATATATATATATAGTTAAATAATTTGGTTTGCTTTTCCTATACTAATCAATCGCAGCGTGCGTATTATTCTAATAATTTAGTTGTTATCAAAGCAATTAATCGGCGAAGAATAAATGTTCTACAGTACAAAACGTCAAGACAAAACCGATATGGAAATAAGGCAATCTGAATCCATACCACCTATTTACCAAAAATATTTAATTATGATTATTAATCATATTATTCATTTGTGGCGTTATATAGCTAATTTAATAATAATTTTTCACACTAAAAATTCCATTTCTTTTTCTTTTTTTATTTCTTATAAAATTTTGTCATCGAAAGAGGAATAATTCCATATGGAGCTAAAAAAATCGTTAATTTTCTTAACGAGATTTAATAATCACAATTGCATTTTTACATTTAATCATATTATCGAGTTTAAGGCATTAATTAACCTTTGAC
This sequence comes from Parasteatoda tepidariorum, assembly GCF_043381705.1. Classification (NCBI taxonomy): domain Eukaryota; kingdom Metazoa; phylum Arthropoda; class Arachnida; order Araneae; family Theridiidae; genus Parasteatoda; species Parasteatoda tepidariorum. Next base: position 3,256,833 of record NC_092209.1, read on the forward strand.
ATTAATTAGGATTTAATTAGCATTAATTAACCATTTTTAAATTCGCTTAAACGCTAACACTTAAGTATATCAAAATATGATAAAATGGGCCGCTTTCAAAAATAATGGCTCATATAAATAATGTATCGTTAGAATGTTTCTGAATTTGAAATATCAGATATATTTGTTTATAATTTGTTAATTACGCCGACGTTGTTTCCTGTAATTGCAATTTGTTGGCAAAAAAATGTGTTTCCTTTTTTTTTACATTAAGTTTACGATCATGTGAGAGTAGAGCGATTAATACTCACTTGTTAGTACTATCCCCTGAGCCATCACGGCTCAAGCATTTTTATTGTTAACTGTCTATTCACTTTAGCAAACAAACCATCATGGACAACAAGAGGCTGCCCACTCCTTCACCATCAGCATTGGTGCGCCCATCATTGAATTGTCGAGTTCACTCTCACCGCTAAACATTACATCTTCACCACAAATCTCTGCATGTTGACGATAATAGCTTAAAAATATTCTTTGCAGTCAAAAAGCGTTTTATGGAATGCACTTCCCCCTATCGGTGGGATCTTCAATCGTCTTACACATTTTGAATAATTTCTTTTACGCACACGTTTCCTATGATAGACAATCTTTGTGTTTTTCGTTGATTTTGACAACTGACTATATTCGTTTTAACCCGATTTTCGACTCGACTTACACAAGTATGAAAAGCAGTTTAAGTAAATACTGACATATTAAAATAAGTATACTATGAGTTGAGAGTTTTCCCGCTTTCTCAGAAATCTCCTGGGACAATGTGTCCCAATCGTCTTGAATATTATGAAAATGCCAATATACTGCATGGGAATAAATAATGAAAATAATATAAATGCATCGAATTATTTATTCTGCAAAATTTGAATCAGTTTATCCAATAGGGAATTAAAGTTCAATCTTTGGAACGTATATATCCCATTCGGCTCGAAAGAGTTGAATGCTTGTTTTCTGTTCGTTAAATTGATATTTTTTGACTTTTTTAAAAGGTGATTTGAAGAATGGGACAGACATATTGGATTGGCTGATAACAGAGAAGGATCCTTCAAGCGACATGATTGAAGAAATGGATGGTGATGAATTGGAAGAACTTATTGAACAGGCAGATTATCTCGCTGTGTTATTCTGTGAGTATGCAACCTCATTTCCTCAAATACTGAGCTGCTCCGTATTTTTAGAATACTTTTCAAAAAGAAGTATGCACTTTTAGGGCTAGCAAATCAATGTATGTGTTAGCGGGAAAAAAAACAAAAAATTCTATTGAAATATGATAAATCCCTATTAAGGAAGGTTGGTGCACAAAACAATAAGAAGAGTTGAAGAACGGTTAAAAAACGATTCTTACGGCTCTATCACACAAGAGAAAAATAAGAAAAATAAACTTAGAAAAATCTTCAAGTTTCAACCCACATTCAAACAGGTTATAATGTTTTTCAGGTGTAATACAACCTCCATATTCTATAGGGATTTGTCAGATGTCGATCGTGTTTCTTTTCTCAGCTTAAAACTTTACTTTCGGTCTTTTAATGTGTCATTTTTTGTTTGGACAAGTATTTTAAATTTATATTTAACAGGTGATATTACGGAACACTATGACTAACGTTCTTTCGTATCCCGAAGAAAACAAATTATCACACTTTGAAGTTTTTATTTTTTCCAAAATTATTTTTGTGTGATAGTTTCTTTTTATTTACTGCTATAGTGCCATAAAGAAGAATACGGAACATCTCATCATACAGCGCTACTCTTTTAATTCCAAGCTGCTTCCTTATAAGAATGGATTGTTCCAGACATTTTGCAGGTGGAGGAAATGTAAAGGATGCACGTCAGTATCTTTCCTGAAGCAGATACAGCAGACAGAATTTACTATCGATATCAGAATTTGAAATCCGAGAATAAAAGATTCTCTAATTAACGAAATGCGTTTAGACGCTTCGTCACACTTTACATTAATTTTTATGTTGTATAATTATATTCATTCATTAATCTTCAATAATATATTTTTTCTTTTTGCTACAAATTTCACGCAATGAAGATTAGAAAACTTTTGAACTTAGGAAATACCAGGCTATAACCTTCACACTTAAGAAAAAACATCAGTATAAGGAATACCGGGCAACGGTGCTTTACTTTTAAAAAAAACATGAGTGTTTACTTTTAAAACATTTACTTTTAAAAAAAAACATGAATACGATGCATTTCCGGCCTTTCTAAACCTGCAAAAGAAGAACAATAATCCACACCCATAAGGAGAGATCTTGGTATTGAAGATCTAGCACTACATGTCTGTTTTGTAATCTTGCTTCTCGCATTCGTAAAATAAAAAAATTTTCGAAAGCATGTTTTTGTTTTTGATCTTTTTAAAATAAAATGCATCTGTTTTAGAATAGTTTGGATTGTTAAAATTAAAAAGTTTTGATACAATTTAAACTTCTCACTAATTTAACATTTTAGCAGTAATATGCTTATGAAACATTTATTTTAACAGATGATCCAGATGTTGAAGATTGCCCAGCTTGCCTGGAGACTCTGGCTGATTTAGAGAACATTGACGACGACACAGATCGTCATGGAATTTTATTCGTGAAGACAACAGACGACAGCATTGCAGCAGATTATGGCATCACTAAATTTCCTGCTTTGATTTATTTTGAAAACAACGTTCCAAGTATTTACAATGGTATATATTTCATTATAATGGTCGGAAACTGCTTATAGATAATACCATTGGAATTCCAAAGAAGCCAAGACGTGATATAACCGATTCCCGCCCCCCATGATAGATACAACAAATATTGCCTTTGGTTTTGAAATTATAAGTTCATGCTCTGACTGTTAACATATTTTGATAACTTAATCATAAATTAGCCGGACAGCGTTTTTTAATTCTAACTTTCCCTACTTTACTTGATCCTCCGCACCCAAATATTACTCTATACCTTAGTTAATTTTCTCGCAAATATTTCATTTAATTGTTAACTTGTTTTTACCGATATTTAGCTCACTGCAGCCTTCAGTATAATTTACACATTGCTTAAATAAATTTAAATTCGCCGTTTTAATTTCAACCTTTTTTTTTATTTTAGCCAAGTTTCGTATATTTTAAGCAATTTATCTGGAAATCGTCTCAGTTTTAGACACGATAGTGACAAAACATGGTTCTTGCACTAAACATTTTCATCCAGCATGCAAAATTATGAGTTTCTTCTTCGCTAGATTACAATTAGTTTTTATTTTCATGAAAAGAACAAATCATTTTTCTTTACTTTTTGAAAACATCTTTACCTGCAAAATTTCATCTTCTGAGCCAGAATCAAAAAACTTATTTTAGTGATGGACCTGTATCAATTTATCTATCAATGGAACACTCAACAATGTTTAAGGAGAACTTTAGTAACAAATAAGATCGCGCAGCTTCGCAACCACGGTTAATAAAAAAATTTTATTTAACTCTTCTCAGTTCATCAGAAGCAGAGAGTAAATTAATAAAATTTCTGCAGTGCAGTTGATTATTTGACAAAAATTTCCATGAAACTCCAACAAGTAAACACCAATGCATATGCCGACTGTTTTTTTTTTAATTATTCTGTGCTACATATGGCTTTATTTCAAAATTAATCCTTATCATTATGACGATTCACTCACCACACAAGAGCAGGAAGAGCGAAAACCAACTAACAGTGAACAATAAAAAAATTAAAAGGGGACACTAAAAAATTTAAAATTTGAAAAGGAATGATCAACAATCAAAAGGGGATAACTGAAGTGGTCAATGTTAAAAGGGAGTATGTTACAAATCTGCACTTTCGAGAAAAGTAAAAAAAAAAAAAAATTTCAATTGTGGAAAGATTGTTTTCATTGCTTCCAAACTGTTGGATTCTCCTCTTTAGGCAGTCTAGAAAATGATTCTGCATTTGATAATTGGTTATTGATACTCCAAAAAACTTATTTTCATAAAAATGTTACTTACATTGACCGCTTCAATTTCAATTATAATCTGATCATTAAAAGTTCGTTCTTGCTTCCCAATATAATTTGGAGTTTCTTTCTAATCCTTTATTGGAGAGCTGGAATTCCTGTGGAAACATGTTTTGGTGAAGAGGATTCCTTTTTTGAAAATTCTTTAACGTTGCTATTGGAAATTAATTTCTCGTGTATTATCGTAAAATGATTTTATATTAATTTGCTGTTTTCCATTATATTTTAATGAGTCAGTTGAATATTTTCATCAGGTGACATAGCAGCCGAGGAAGAAGTGTTGCAGTGGTTGATACATTCCAAGTCAGAAGATACCATTGAGGCTGTCAACAAAGACATGTGTGACAAATTAATAGAAAACACGCCCTACCTTGTCGTCATATTTTGTAAGCATTTTTCCTTCTTTTTAAACAAAACGTAAATTTTTCTTCATTGCTGCTTCCCACGTTGAAAAAAAAACTTTAGCGAAGCTCAACACCCATAAAAGTATAAACTACTTTTCACTATAGTGTTGTAGTGCAACACCACAGTTATTTCTTGGTTTTTGGTGTTCACTACACCAAGATCCGAGGATAGTTCATGGCATGTTCGTTTACACTACTTGGTACAAAGTAGTTGCCACCATCTCTGCTATTTAGTAACACTAAACTTTATAATTACAGTAAGTTTAAGTACACGTATGGGTCAGTAAAGTTGCTTTAATCATACAGCATGATGTGATAACAGTTTAGGACGCATGCTCATACTAATTCTTAAAATAAAATTTGTCTCTAAGCTAAACCAAATATATGCGTACAGCGCAAAGAAAGTATTAAGACGAATACGAATTATGCTTAAATATTTTAAAACCGTTTAATCTAATTAAAAAATATTCAAATATTAAAATATAAACATCCTTATCACATAACTGAAAACATATATACATTTTGTGACGGTGAACTTCTGTTTATGTCGATGCATAGCAGACTGCAAAAACTCACGACAATTTATACTCGATCATAAATTGTCGACTGACGATATCCAAATAGCCTTAAAATGGAGGCGAAAAAAATTCGCAGATGGCGTGAATAAGCGTAAGTTTTGTGTAAGCATTCTCAATTACTGTTTTTATGATTTAATTACATATTTCAAAGTGTATATTAACACTTGGTTTGATGTTAACTTGAAATGATTAGTTCCTTAACAAAAAAATTTTCAGATTATGTATATATTGTCAACTCCAAATTCGAACACCATAGTTTTTATGTTGTAAATTTTTAAATATTGAATTAATTTTTCAGAGCAAATCCATTGGTTAATTTTAAAGTATATTAGGTAATAGAAGGTATTAGCTTCTTCTTAGTAAATCAATCACGTTTTACAATTTTATTTGTATTTTCTATCTTTATGAAATCGAAACACTGATTATAGTTTGAGCCGGTAGCCACTCACTGAAGCTGAAATCAGTCTCATAGCCTCTTTAGTGAAGGGAAAAGGTTTCTAATTTGTTAGAATTTTTATAATTAATACTAGAACATTTGTTATGATGTTTATTCTTTTATTACATCTATCTTGCACACAACTTCTGTAAATCATTAGGGATCGGAGAAAATTTGCAAAATTCAAAAGTATCGCAAAGTTATCTCAAAGAATAACACGAATTAATTAAACGTTGAACAAAAGAATAACTCAAAGAGTTGACAAATCTATAAGCAAAACTAGAAAAGGTATCCTAATAAAAAGTTAAAATAGGAGTATTGAGCAGCGCTACGTAATATTATCTCAGTCTTGCATAACATACCAATCTCTTGATTCGTTTGCAGATAAAGGCCAGAACAAAGCATCTGAAGCGATTGTGCAGAGATTGGAGAACATCGACAGCTTCACTGATGAGTACGGCATTCAGATGGTGAAGACTCAAGACAATTCTGTCGCCAGACGTTATGGTGTGAAACAGTTTCCGGCTCTCATATTCTTCCGTAATGAAAGACCAATGCAATATAAGGGTAAGTTTTATTTTCTTGATCACGCAACAGACATAGTTATGATGTTAACAGTATGCTCATTGTCGAACTGTTAGCATGAAATTATTTACGAATAACGTAAATATAAATATATATATNCGTTTCTCCCATTGTACTTGTGCTTCCATTGTACAAAAGAAAATCACTCATCATCATAAACCACAGAATTGGTTCGAAAAGTTATGTCAGTAAGTCAATTAAAAAACATTTATTAACCAAAACGGTAAAACATATTAAGAGATTTCAAAATAGGCTTTTACTAAGTCTATACTTCACTTCCATCACGCCTTCCAGGAATCTCAGACGTCACGATGGATTTCCAGCACCCTGTAGGGCGACTGATTTGCTGTCTGAATTTGCTGGCAGAAATTCAAGTTTCTATAATCCGGGGACAGCAGAATCGCGGGGGCAGACGGGGCTTAAGCCCTCTCATATTTTATAAATGAAAGGATACAGCCCCTTTTAAGATTAAAAATTTTCACTCAATATTTGTGTAATTAAATTTACAATATAAGAATACATGATTCTTTGGTGACTAAAGAAATTCTAAAAAAAATTTGAAATACAGATTTTCTAAGAAAATGTCTCCATTTCAAGCGAGCTTCAACATTTCCTTTGGTGAAAACTGTTACCAAATAATCCCTTACTCATCCTCCCGCAGAGGAAATAAACGTCCCTATTGCTGACCTATGGGAAAATTCTGGGTTTCAAATGCCCCAGCGTACATAACTAAGAAAAAAAAGTGAAACACTATTAAAAAAAATACCGTTACATGAGAGATAAATAATTTACAGGTAAACATTTTCTTTTATTAATTTTAATTTTAAAACAATTTATTTTAAACAATTCAAACCATGAAGTTCGAATTGCAAATTCGAATTTTTGATTGCCATTTAGTGAGGCTCAGATAGTTCGGACTAATACAAAATAATAATTTCGTATAATAATATATAACAGATAAATAATATATACATACAGGGAGGAAGGCAACCCCACTCAATATGACGGTCTAAGCTCAAGAGTTCAGTCAAAACAATCACATTTTCATCGCCGTTTGAGGTCATTCATTGACTACTACCACGAGCTTCATCACAGTCTTCGAAAAAATGCCTTGTCTCACCTGTGGTGTATATATGAACAATTATCACCAAATACAGTCTTAATCAAGGAAAAAGTTGACTTGAATGTAGGGTTTACCGGTAGAAAAACTAAGGAAGGACATACTGCGCCATTCAATACACTAAAATTGATCGAAACATATAATACATGCTATAATTTTAGCTTCATAAAATACCTGAAGTTAATAAAACGGTGTACTACAGTTACATTTAAAAGTCAATAATTTTCTCTATATATATAAATGAATGTCTGCGTGTGTGTCCTTTATAGACTCCTAAACCATCCGACCAAAAGCTATGAAACTTGGCACACAGATAGTTCAAAGCACGAGAATCACTGTAGACATTAGAACATTCTACGACAAACCATTCGAGCCGGATGAGCGAAAAACGACATGGAATTTTCTAATTGGTTAATCGTAAGTCATAGTTTTAAATTTAACGATTCAGTTTTAAAGATAATATAAGTGATAATTACTAGTTTATAGCTCTATTTGATCAAAAAATAGTTTATAGTACGCATATAATTATTCTATATTCGCTATGTCAGATAAATTCAAGGAGCATTACGTGGTAGCGCACGTGGTCTAAGTCACTAAATTTATACTTTGTCTGATATCACGCTCTTTTTTATTATTTATATTAATTCTTTTAAACGTGTTTCTAAAAATTTACTTATTTAAAACCAACGGTAATGGACTAGAAAAAAGAATATTTATAAACTTGAATGATTCCACAAGTTTCTGTTCCTTCTTTTGGCTAGTGCATGTCACACTTCCTTTGAAAAAATTTTAGGTAGTTCCTTAATATGAATATTTAAATAAATTTCTATGGTTAGAAGTAATAAAAAAATGAAATTTAAGTATTAAAACTTATTAAAAATATTAAACAGTATCTTATATAATATAAAATGTGTTATAACTTGAAACACACAGCTAAAACGGTACACTGATAATCCATTTAAAAAGGAATAAAATCGAAAATGCAATAGACAGTTTAAAAAGACCAAATTGTTGTAATGATGGATTTCAATTAACAAATCCTGCATACATAAAATAAAACTTCCAAAAAAAGGGAGAGAATAATGTCCGTAAAAACATTGGCAAAAGCGTAATAACATCGGCATCGAGAGCAGAGAGTCGTAAGTTCGATCCTGGCAGTCGACAAAATAACAAGCGTGTATACGCAGCATACGTTAAATCTGCCGTGGCTGAAAGTCCTCTCGATAGTTGTGGTGTTGATTGGTTAGTTATTTGAAGTTTGTTGGCACAAGAACCAGAAATGGCTATGCTGTGCCAGTTACTAAATTTAAGATTTATTGTTTTACTGTTTGAGTAATGGATATAGTCCTATCGTTTTAATAAACTGGATAAGATTATGACGCATAACTTCACCAAATAAGAATAAACGCTACCAAAAGCTTGTTCCTCAAATGTTTGAATCGTTTACAGTCGGTAAGAAGTTTGAAGATAGGAGTACCAGCTCAGGCGCTGTTCACGTCATCTGACCGGGGTCAAAATTATGTGACTTTCCTGCCATGTTTGTTAAAATATAAAAATGGGACTAGGTGCTTGACCATGATTGCATGGTGTGTATTATTAAAATGCGATAAATTGTTAGAGGAACGTTACAAAGTATTGCATTTGAGAGAAGGTTCGTCGAGGATCAAGCGAAGATGCATTAATCGAGTGTAAGCGATTCTGAGTGAATCTGCATTGTGTTAAAGCAATACAGGAAAAGGGGTTCGCATCGGATTGAATGTCATAACGTTTATTATGAGTTAAATGATCCTATGCTTGCTGTCAAAGGGATGTGATAAGAATGCCGAATATGTTTTATGTCTTAGAAAGATATAAATAGGGTTAAGAGAATAGTAGAAGATAGTGAAGTTAGTTAGGTTAGTTCTACTGATATCAGTCAAGTTATTCCATTAATGTGACTCGGTATCAATTCCATTATTGTGGAGAGGGATTAGCAACTGTTTAATGGAACATAAAAATGGATGAAAATCACTGCGAAAATTTTCTAACTGGTGCAAAAAGCTCATACTATTGGAGTATTATCAAGAGAAAAGTTTCCACAATAGACTTACAAAGTTACATTAAACTTGATGGCAAGCGCTATTTTTCGATTTGCAATTGAAACAAGATGCCTGTTTTTACTCTTACGCTTGATCAAAGACGATTGTGTGACTCATTGCTGCGAAAGTGTATTCGCTTTACAATTCACCTGACGTTACTTTTCAAATGTAAACACTATAAAAAAAATTAGTATATCTTAACACCAAAAATAGTAGCAACCTCTTTTCACCAAAATGGTGTTGTGAAACCCCAATTATAAAACTTGGCTGTTCACTGCACCAAGAATTGTTCTAGGTGTTGTGAAATACCAAGAATGTCCTTTTGCACTACTTGGTATCACCGTTTTAAGCATTCAGTTAAACCAAACTTTAGAGTAAGATGGAATCAGTAAACTTGTTTTTACGGTACAATATAAAGTTGAAATCATTAATTTAATTTACACTAATTATTGAAATAAGATCAGTTTATAAATCAAATATGAGTGTAGCACAGACAAAATATTAATATGCATTCGAACTAGGGTTAATGAATCAGAAGAGAATGTAAATTAAATACTATAAAATTAATCAATACAATTAACAGATTATATAAATCTTCTTTATAAGAACATAATTTTATTATGCAACTATAAATGTGCTTGCCTTTTATAACGGTCAACATTTGTTTCCGTGGAATATTCAACAGAGAGGATAACAAACTTTTTCCTTCTCTTGTTCGATTATAAACAATCTACCTAACGAATACCAAAACTAGCATAAATCATTCAAATGCATCTGAACTTGGTGTAAGCTTCTCAGTTATTGGTGTTAGATTTAACTACATCCTTTAAAGTGTGTATTAACTTGAAATAAAGTATTTATTCACATTTTTTAAACACGAAATTCGAATAAGTATTACAATACAGTTGTACAGTATATATTCAGGTTTGGTTAAGGAATAATACTTAAATTTAAATTGAAAACTAAATTCCCAATAATACAATTAGTGTTTTAATTATTTCAATTTTCACCACTGTGTGAATCCCTCTGTATATTCTCTCCTAAAATCACCTTTATTTAAAGAGTTTAGAGTTAGATCTATTGAATGCTCTGACTTTCTTTTCAATTTGTAACAAATTTCATTCCCGAAAGAGGAAAAAAAATATTGAATTTCACCCCCATTGCCATAAATACTAATATTTTGATTTTTCCAGACGAAAAGGAATGTGAGGTGTGCCTTGACATCTTAGACGTTCTGGAAGAAATTGACGAAGATTGCGACTTGTTCGGCATCAAGTTTGTGAAAGTGAGCGATTCAAATGCAGCAGTAAAGTACGGTGTGCACAGTGTTCCATACTTGACCTACTTCAGGAAAACAGTGCCGGCTTACTATGAGGGTAAAAACTTATGTAGTAAACATTTGTAACATTTAAGGCATCGATTCTAGTCAATTTTTGGAAAGGAAATAAAATTTTCGAAATGTATCCCGGAGTACAGGTAATTTCGACGTACCGCAATATGCGGAAAAAAAAATGAGATTCTTTTGAAATCTCGCTGAAGTCATTCTTTGTTTTGCCCTGTTTATCCCTATTTACTTGTCAAGATGCAACCCGAATAAATCAAAGTTTTTTTTCTTCCTTATATCCAGGCATTAAATACAGTATACTCTCGATATCTCGAAAACCTTGTAATGTCACAAATATCTTTGTCCTTGGTATTATATATCCACCTAATGTTTGAATTCCTATGTTGAAAAGTTTCTTCTCAAAACATTGTTATGTTCATTTTTTTTCTTCAAAATAGAACTTGAATTTTTTTGGAAAATTTAAATCCACTACGATATTTACTTACCAACTATACCTAAGTCCATATACTATCAAGATACCAATACTTAGATTTTACTTACCAACTTTTTAGTGACATTTTGCCTGGGAAATATAAGTGGTGGGTGTTCAATCTTGACCACATTGCCACCAGAGAGGGAAGGGTCAAGATATGAAATCGGTCTTCTCCCCAGATGGCGTATTCAAACGTTGCTATCGCGAATCACAATTTGATTGGTTTATTGTATAGCATTAATTTATCTTAACAGTCACGGTGATTTGTTTCCTCCACAACAGGATCGTTGCATGATGAGGAGAAAGTATTCAATTGGTTGACAAGCCTCGACATGATTGACATGAAGAATGAGATTGAGGAAGTGAGCAGAAAGATGCTGGACAAACTTCTGCAGGAAAATGATTTCATTGCAGTCCTCTTCTGTAAGTTGGATTCCCGGCTTTTTTTTTTTTCATTATGTTTAAAGTTTTGCGAAAGATTAGCGTCATAATAACTACTTTTCCATAAATATCCGTCCTTTGTAAATGGATATAAGATGTTATCAATCAATTTGTATTAATACTGCACAGTTAAGGATAAAATAGAAAGGATTATGCCACCACAATTAAAAAGCGTAAAATAATTTCATGTTTTTATTATTACTATTAGCCATTACGACTGGCTCTACTATATTAGATGAAGCAAAATACGTTTTTAGAAGTTCATCTGAATACAAAATATACATTAACTGTATTCAGTATCATTCGGTACTGAATATGACGTTATGGATCGATAATTCGAAAATCGATTGATTGATAGAAGAATAAACGAAAAGTGATTGATATGGAGGGTATACCCCAGAAAAAGTAAGAGAAAGAATAGAAGAAAACACGAATCATATTCGGATTCAGAATATCATTTTACACAAAAATCAGCAAAAAATGGCGTCGATTTCTTTTTAATGCGGTGTTATGTAACAGACCTAAAATATCTGTTAACTGATGGAGTGGTTTCTTTCTAGATGACGAAGAATGTTCGGCGTGTGATCAGGCCCTACATTCGTTGGAAGATATCGATGATGAGATCGATGAATTGGATATCGTTTTTGTAAAAATTAAAGATGCCCGATATGCAATGAGATATGGAGTAAAGAACCTCCCCTCACTCACATACTTCAGAAAAAGATTTCCAACAGCATACCGGGGTGAGTCATGTAAAGCTTGTTTTTGTAACACTTTCTTTCTTTCATTGTATACAATATTAGCAAAATATTCATACGAGGTAGGTAGGTACTTTATTTACGTCGCACTAGAGCTGCACAATGGGCGACAGTCTGGGAAACATCCCCCGAGGATGATCCGAAAACATGCCATCACAATTTTGATCCTCTGCAGGGACGACCTGCGCGTGCGCACCCTCAGTCCCTCCGCAGGCTGATCAAAGGGGTCACCCATTCGCTTACTGACCGCAGCCAGTGATGCTTGACTTCGGTGTTCTACTGGGAACTGTGTCTTTACGATCAGTCCACTGCGAGATCTTCATACGAGGAAAATGTAAACAACGAATCAATATTGTAATTATGTGTAAAACTGAAAAGCATATACCGTGACTGAAATAATTCAAATTTCTTAACTCAACTAATTTAACTCTATTTTTTTTCGTTATCCTGCGTATGATGTTATATTCGTCCTGCAAAAATAAATTCCAACCAGTATGGCAACTATGCATAAATTATTGGAAATATTTTGTGTATGCTAATTATTTGTTCCTTGCAAGCTTTATTTCGAAAAGTGACAACATCTTCAGATCTTGTTATTAAAACCTGCTACTACAAAAAAAAAAATTTTCGCCACAGCCTAGCGTCACTCCCCATTGGTGCTAATAGATATCATTAAAAATTTTATACCCTCCTCTCGAATGTTATCGTAGGAAGGCATCAAAGTATTTTATATTCACAGTGTCTATGTATATTATAACGGAATAACCTGGATACTGACATAAAAACGCTATACGGTCTTCAGAGAAAAACATCTCACGTAAAAAAAATAAATAAATAAATAAATACAGATCTCTGGGGAAATTTAGGAAATTTTATCAAACTTGTCTCATTTGCCTGTCAACATCAGTAAGAATTTTATACAATTTTTCCCTGGACCGTGAATTCTTTGGCGAAATTTCGCTGAAATGTCTTTCATTTAGAAAACATTTTTTTGTGACTGAATTTTTTTATTTTTGAAGGCAATTTGACTGACACTGCTGAAGTTCTGAACTGGTTAAAGAAGAACAGATACAGGAACAGAGAGTTGAATCTGTTCATGTTCTCCATCATAGCCATGGGGGTCCTCTTCATCCAGTACACTTTCTTCTTGAAATTCTGTTTCGCTCCGATGCTCGAAGAGAAGAAGAGCTAACACCACGTGACATTTCTGGAAATGGACATCTTTTCGCGGCCATCCTGTTATTTCATTGTGTGATAGGATTCCAAAACTGCACCCATTTCACCGCATTCCTTATTTCATCTTCTTCGTGTTATGCTGAAATGATGAATTCGTTAACATGCATAATAACTGTTCAGCTTAAACTCCAAAAATGCCGATTTATCTGCTGAACGTTTAGCAACTTCAGAATCCAAAACTGAAGGTTATCTATGTTGTAAGCTAATTAAATATTCTCTGCAAACATTAATTTGCAATTGTAAATCAGAAAAAATCTCCCGCATTTTCAAATAAGCCTGAGACGTCTTATGCAGCGATCCCATATACGTTTATGCTTATTGGAAAATACCATCGTTCAATCGGCTTGATTTATTCTAGCATGCCGTTTGCAATAAGCTCAGAGAAGTGAAGGCTTACTCCAAAAAGAATTTATAAAGGTTCATTGTAATAAGCTTAAGCAAAAGTCAGACTAATTAGATAATTCTTCGAAGATTTTCTAATTAGCCTAAAGTCAATCAGGTTGATGGTAATAAACCTAAAAAATACCAGGCAGATTCGAAAATATTGAAGACTTTTCAGATTATCGAAAAATGCAGGTGCTATTTACAAAAAGCCTACAACGTATACAACCTTCTCCGATAAGCCAACGATATATTTTGTTACATAATTATTTCAGTTATTAGTTGAACTATAAACAACTTTCAGAAATTTTTCTGTAACTATCAGGCTAACTAGATATTTGATTTAAAGGGTAATAAACTATCCAATTTAAACAAGAAGCTAATTAGTTGGTTAAACAATACAGATTTAAATCAGCAGCCATTATTCAGGAAATACCATTATGCATTGTCGCACCTTACTCAAGTTTTCAGTTATTTAGTGGCATAAATGAAGTTATTAAATTATGTTTTGAAGCAATGTAAAACTTTTTATGATAATATAATAACTACATTAATTGTTTATTATTAACAGGTTAGAATTGTTTACTGAAGAAGCTATAAACAAGTGCCATCATTAATCCTCAAACACAGTTCCTCAGCACTGATGAGGATACTTGTTTACTGCCAATCAATTGAAAAGACAACGTGCTTTACACAAGATTTGCACTTGCTTTTTTTTTTAAATTTGTACGGATGTTTGCAGTATCGTAACAGCTGTCTGGCTAAATAAATATTATATTGGTACATCATGTTTAAAGTGATGGTACATGATGTTTAAAGTGATCCTAGTTTAAATTACTGTGATTATAAGTCATCATGGTTACATATTACCAAGATTTACAATTGCAACCAGTCATCATTACTTGTAATTATAACAAGAAACTTCTGCAAGTAGTTATGATCACAGGTAATAATAACCATAAATTCTTGCAAGCAATCACTATTGCATGTAATCAACACATAATCAAGATACCTATCAAAAGTAATTAACATCTATGATTACCAAAATTATAAATCCTAAATAATCGTGATTACAAGCAACAATAACGTTGGCAAGTTACCAATCCTGGTTACTTGTAATCGCTCATTTTGATTAATTGTAATCACAATTATAGTAATCATTACTTATGAATACAACACGTTTTTTTTTGTTATTAGTGTGTCAAGTATAATAACAAGTCATTATGCATAATAACCAGATTTATCACGTCAGCATAAACATCATGGTTTCTTTTCGGTCTTTCCAAATTGCCTGGTAAATTAAAATTGTACGCGATACGCTTTTTAAAATTAAATCAGTCTAAATTTTCAAACATTTTATTTGGATTTTTTGACAGCCAGTTTAATCTACTTCAAAAAAATGATAAATTTAACCAGACCACTCTGCTTCCGGCAATCAAAAAGGTTTTGATATTTTCAGTTTGTCTTCCTCTTGTTTGATTTCAATAGCGTTTCTCCTCACTTAAATATTAGTTCATGGTTAATAATGTGCCTTTTTTTCTTCATTTATAACAACAAGCATTTTAAAAATATATATTAGAAAGGGTCATTACGTACAGGCGGATATAGCTCAAAATTTGAATTTTACTACTTTTCATTGGCAGTTGTAGCATTTTCAACATTGCCACTTTTTTAAAAACAAATTTAAAAACAACTGTTGATAATCATAATGTAAGGTATCTCTTTTAAAAGTACTTCTCAAAATAGGGTAAGTATTACAAAGTTCATTTCAAAAATGAAGAAAAATTATATAAAAAAGTGCGAAATAAAGTAATTTTTAGACTAATATAGAACATTAATGATAATTCCAAATATGTATTAAAAAAATTATGAAATGAATATGTGGTGCATTTCCGGTGAAAACATAATGGAGAACGAGTGGCGACTGTCAGACAATTTTTTAATCGCCACTTGTTATATTTTATAGTACTATGGCGGGTGAAGAACATTCATTTTGCCTTATATACTGGCTAAATCTCGTTGCTGTTTCAAGCCAACCAACTTTTCTTAGAATTTCTAAGTGTTGGTTGAAAGTGCCATCCTAAATTCATCCATAATAATAATTCTACAAGCCTGTAACGTTAAAATAACAGCCATGTCAAAAACTAGTTTTCCAAATAACAAATTAATTTTGGAAAAGTTCTAAAAAAAGATACTTCAAAGCAACGAGCAAGTAACATTTTCTAATGAACGTAACCAAATAAAATATGCATTACGTTTAAATAAGGCTTTGTAACATTTTTATACCTCAAAATTTATTTTATGAAAACTCTAAAAAAACATTTATGTTAAATTAACGGTCATTTTGTTAAGCTATTTCTTAAACATATTATTAAAAACCAATATATTGCAATAATAGTCATTTTGTAACAACGTTTTCTAAATATAAAAAAAATTTACTCTTGGGACACTTTCGAATAACCATTACACTAAAATGAATGGATGTATGAATGGGTCCGGGAGTGGCAGAAGTCGAATTCTTGGCCATAGAACAAGAACAATCGCACCCCCTAGTCTTAATGGCCTACGATAACAACGAAAATACTGGAATCTTCATACTTCTGTCCTTTGTAATTTGCTAAAGAAACACATGATGCACGACTTCGCTGAATCTTTATCATTCATCATTTTCTAATGTCTTCATTTGTCTTATTTATTTATTGTATTATCTGTGAAAATGTAAATATTTTTTGCTCTGAAACTGATCAAATAAATATTTGTTATACACAGAGCACCCTTTTGGACTTCTAAAATGACTGGTGTTTTGTTTTCATTTTTGTTTATTATCTATCATAATTTTTTTTTGCAATAGCATTCTAAAATATCAAAATTTGCATTTTAATTATAAAGCAGGTGCATTTCACCATTTATTTTCTATTATTAAACTGTAAATTTGTAATTAAAGATATTATCCCTCTTGTTGAGTTTTGTTTTTAAGTCTCTCTATCAGAATATATACTGGTTGTTATAACTTGAGTTTAATAGATGAAGTTTCTACTTTTTTTTGTAAACTACTCACTCTATTTTGCCAGATTCCTATTCAGTGGTCGGAAATAGAGCACTACAACTGCAATCGCTACATTTTTTCGTAATTTGTAGAGTAGTGCGCTACTTTAAAAAAAAAAAAAAAAAAACAGTGTAGTGAGTGGTGCAATACGAAAGTGGTACAGTAGTTTGGTGAGTGGTGCAGTAGTTTGTAGTGATCCTGATAACTACTTTAAACGTTAGTTAAGAATAATAACACGGCTCTAACGCAACTAATTTTTCGAATTTGATGGGTACAAATCTTCGCGGGTCCGTCAATGGCTGCAGCTGAGAGCTAATAGAAATATATTTAAAATCATGCATTATAAACTTGCCATTACCCAAAATAGATAACGAATCACTTCAGTCACACTGGAGAGAAAGGCAGGTTCTCCCCAGTTCACTTGTATTTCGTGTCTTTTTCGAAATTATTATAATTCGAAATTGGATTGAATTGAATTCGAATTTCAACAAAAAATTATGTAAGAGTTATTTTCTGAATTCATTAACTTACGCATTCCTAAACAATATTTATCATTAAAATATTCATCTTAATTTTTTAAAGGTACGTTTTTCTTAAAATATTCACAAGGAGTAAAAAAAATATGTATCAGACACATTTTGTTTTTAAATATTTAAAACAAAATAAAATATAGGTAAAATGTCATTACTTTTCCCTGTTCCCAACACACATTTCTACACATTAAGTAATTTACTATATTATATAAGTGTTGACGAGATCAATGCAAACATATTCTAGTATTGTATGACCGTCTACTTGAATATTTACAGTCAATATTCTTAGAATAATTGGTATATTTAGTTCTCCAGATCACTTTGTATGTATTCCCCACTTAAGTGCAATACTGTCACAAGAACGAAAAGTGCAATATAGATTGCTCTAGTTGAAGAAAATATAACCTCCAAGTCACAGGGGCAACACTCTTCTATACAGAACAGAAATAATTAATTACAGTACCATTTCTTTTAGGGTCAATAAACTGAATTTTACCATAAAAAATCTGTGTGTGACTTTAATAAATGTAATTACTGTCAACCTAATTTTTATCTAACAAATTGAGAGCAATAAAAAATATTTGATTTGTAGTAATTTACATCTATAAAATATGAATAGTTTAATTAAAGAAATGAAATAGATCCGACTGCTCTGGTTGCTGGTTCGAATCCTTCTCGGAGCATGGCCATTGCTCTTTGTGTATTGTTGTCCATTTTGTGATATGTGAATGCGGCCCACCCTATGAATGAATCTGTGGCATGGGTAATGTTGCTCCCCTCCATGACTAAGGTGCCAATACCAACCCGATACTATTAAATGTAACAGTTCGGGTATCTTATCGAGAAAGCAAGTACCAGCAGGACTTGCAGGCAAAGAAAAAAATTCTTAAATTAAATTGGTTAGAAATAGAAGGAAAAAAAATAACTAGAATAAGACTTCCAGTCTAGTAAAAAGTTAACTGAAGTTTTACTGGGCTATTTTGATGAAAAGTTGTATTGGTTGCAGACACAAGGTATACAAAATAGAAAATTATGTGCCATTTAGAAAAAATCACTTCTACTTATTTATTTCTAAACCATAAACAATTCAGATGAAATATACAAATTATATTTTAAAATGTAAAACAAACACTATCATAATTTTGAATTATTGTAGGGCAAACGGTGTAATTAAGAAAAAAATAAACCTTAAAATAAAAAATAAATAAAAAAAAATCTAGTTTATTGTCTCTTTTAGTAATTACTGTCCTTGTACACAAAAACCTATTTTAAAACAAGAGTTCTGGTTTTAAATTATTAGGTGTTTGCTTACAAAATGTCGTCTAACTTACAGTAATAAAATATAAGTTATAGGTAGGTACTTTATTTTCGTTGCACTAGAGCTGCACAACGGGCTATTAAATATTCCTGATGATGATCCGAAGACATGCCATCGCAATTTTGATCCTCTGCAGAGGGGATGGCTTAATCGCTTTGGTTGCCTGACAGCCAGCGCTCGAAGTCGAGCACTTTACGGTAGAACAGTTTAGTGAGGCCAATACTGGGCACCCTTGGTTCCTACGCAGGCTGGCCTAAGTGGTTACCCACCAGTGATGCTTGACTTCGGTGTTCTGCTGGGTCTTTACGATCAGTCCACTGAGGGACATAAAAGTGATAGAAAGATGTTTTTACTACAAAAAGTAAAAATTCTTAATATTTCTTTATAATTCTTGATATAATCTATTTTCTTAACATATATATTTATTAAATTTTCAACTAAATATTATTAAAAAGTTTTCTTACATTTGATTATTAATTATTGATCCATAGAAAAAAATGAATAAATTGCTGCTGCATGAGTTCTTAAATTGTTTAAATGAGAGGACAGTAATTAAATTTTTTTAATGCAAATAAAATTAAAAACAGACACTAAATTTTTATTTTTAAAGATTTTTCATTGCTGGTTCTTAATTTGTATACTCAAATGTATGATTTTTACGCAAAAATTATTACTATCAAACTAAATATGAGATAAAAAGTCAACACTTTGAGAAATATCACCCGTAAATAAACATGATTACTAATTAGATAAAGATTAATACGAAAATTACAGTGAATTTATAGGAATACAAAAAATGGGTAGCTTAGATTTACTTTTGTCTTGAAAATTAACTATTAATTAGAAAATAAAATTTGTTACCAATACAACTATAGATAAAAGTGATGATAGTTAGAATTTTAAAATTATAATAATTTTTTATTTATCTCATCAGCTTATAGATTCTTCTTTCCTTCTTAGTTTATTTGCATAGTTTTTAAAGAATTATATTTCATTGCAAACATGGAACTAAATTTTTTGAATTTTCTTTCTTCTTTTATTTATATATATATATATATATATCTATATAAATATNTGGAAATAATCTTAAAAAGAAGAAAAAACGATGAAGTAATACACTAATGATTATTTCCAAAATGATGGTAAGGTAAACATCTTTCAAAAAAGAAAGAAAAATTCTAAAATCTTATGAGGAAAAAAAAATTTTTTTTTAAATGGGGGGAAAATTTATCGAACTTCGTTCCGGTTTTTTGGTTTTCCGGTTTTCTGATTTCCGGATAACGGGTTCTGTACTGTATTAAACATTTGAACCAAACTAAAAGGGTTTGACAGCCACTTTTGATCCACAGGTAGTGCACCCTTGTTTCATACTTATGATGAAGGCTCTGCTTTGTATGTATGAATATGTCTCTTTCTATACCAGTTCTACTTGAAATGGTCAAGAGCGTATCAAAACTTTTCTTTTCCATGAATAAGACTATGTCTATTTAAGTAATATTTCTGTAAAAATGTTTTACCACACAGACTACATGAATATGGTTTTTCACTTGTATGAATTAGATTATGCCGTTTTAAGAATTCTTTTGAACTAAATTTTTTGTTGCACACAATGCAAGAATAAGGTTTCTCTCCAGTATGAAGACGATTATGTATAGTTAAATCAATTCTTTTAGTATAAGCTTTATCGCACATACCACATGAATATGGCTTTTCTCCTGTATGAATACGATAGTGCATATTTAAACATCTCTTATTAGTAAAAGTTCTATTACACACAACGCATGGAAAAAGCTTATCTTCAGTATGGACAAAATAATGACGACGTAAATTACTTCTATCAGCAAAAGCTTTATTACATACACTGCACAAATGAGATTTTTCCCCAGTATGAACTGAGCTGTGCCTTTTCAAATCATCTTTTTTGGTAAAAGTTTTGTCACAGACACTACATGAATAAGGCTTTTCTCCTGTATGAATCATACAATGTATTTTTAAATTACCTTTAGTTGCAAACATTTTACCACACGTATTGCATGAGAAAGGTTTAAGTCCAGTATGAATAAGAGTGTGCTCAGTTAAATGACTTTTCTGTGAAAATGATTTATCACACACACTGCACGTATAAGACTTGCTTCTGGTATGAACAGTACTGTGTCTAATTAAATCATTCCTTTGCGTGAAACATTTTTTACAAAGACTACATGAATAAGGTTTTTCTTCAGTGTGAATAAGACTATGTCTATTTAAATGACTCTTGAATGAAAAAGTTTTTTTACAGATACTACAAGAATAAGGACTTTTCTCAGTGTGGATAAGACTAGTTGTTTTTAAATGACATTTTGGTACAATAGTTCTTTCACACATACCGCAAAAAAGGTTCACCTTCTGTGCAAAAAGATTGTGCTTCGTAAAATAATGTTGAGGGAAAAAACTTGGTTTTACAAATTTCATGAATATAGGTAATCCTCTGCAATTTAATTTATATCAGTTAAATTTACTATTTCGCATGCTACACAACATGATAAAATTAGTTAAGTTTACTTTCTGATCACTCTAAGACTTGATTTTTAGCATAATAATTAAGAGCTTGTTTCTTTTATTCACATAAAGAGAGAATGTATTTCTACATTAGAGTATTAATATATTTCTTTTACTACATATAAGCACACAAACAGATGAAGTTTTAAATGACTTCACAAGGTTCTTACTTTTCTTTATTCAACTATAAAATTATCATGATAAATTTATTATCCGAAAATAAGTTTCAAAATGCAATTAAAGGTTGTTGTTATTGGCTTAATATAAGCTCAACTTTTTGGCTTACAGCTTGCATGGAGTTAATTCTTAACTAAGAGGTTGATTGATTGATTTGTTCATTTACATCGCACTAGAGCTGCGCAACGGGCTATTGGCGACGGTCTAGGAAACATCCCCGAGGATGATCCGTAGACATGCCATCACAATTTTGATCCTCCGAAGAGTGGGATGGCACCCCCGCTTCGGTAGCCCGACGACCTGCACGCGATGTCGCACACTTCACGGTGGAACAGTTTAACGAGGACCAATACCGCACACCCTCGGTCCAAGTGGTCACCCACCCGCACACTGACCGCAGCCAGTGATGCTTGACTTCGGTGATCTGCTGGGAACCGTGTCTTAACGATCGGTCCACTGCGGGACCTTAACTTAGAAGAACATAAATCCAGTACTATTTCATGGAAAAATTTCACTGCAAACGAAATTGTTGGAGAATTTGGAATGCCAATGAGAATCTTACTTGGGAGAACATATATACTGGCAACAAAAAAAAAGACGCCAATCAACTTTTTCTCTTGTTTTTACAGCACGAATGGCCCTTTAGAGCTTAGTATTTGATTTGTGACTGTCTGAAGGTGGCCAAGGTCTGAAGGCTTTCAATCTCGAGCTCTTGCATTACTTCCGGTTAGAAAGTATACAACTACTTACTGTAGCTTATTCTGCGACGCGATATTTTCAAACAGATATATTTGTTTTCAATAAAATAAATAAATTATGCAATTTCTAAACTCAAATCTACTGTATTTCATAGATAAGATATTAATATAATTTATTATATATAATATAATTTAATAAATAATTTATAAATTTAAGATATTAATGATATTTCATAGATAAGATAAAGTAATTCTGGAGAATTTAAAGCGAGAATTTGTTTCAGTTATTTAGATATACAGTCAAACTCCGCTATAGTGAGCCTTCAAGGGACCGACATTTTGGTTCACTATATCCGTTACACATGCAATTTAACTAATGATTCCCAAACTCCTCCCTTTTATTACACATCATTCAAATAAATGACTTAAAAATATTATGTAGTAGTAAACGATGTGTTATTTTTCATTACTCTTCGTCTTGCGTGCAAAAAAAAAAAAATTATTATTTTTTATGTGATGAGCAATCCTCAAAATCAGATATGAAAACACTTCCTGACTCTCAGATAATTTTTCCTGAATTTCTGTTATTCCGCTATTTAAACCTGTCTAATCTGCCATTCGAGCACATAAAAGTTGCCTCATAAAATCGCTTAGCAAATTCATGGACATTTGTCCATATACTGGAAGATTGCGATTTCTTCGAATGGTGAACCACTTCAGTAATGCTTCTTCAACATCCTAGTGGTCCACTTTTCTCAGCCATCGAAATTTTTTTCATGAGCAGAAATAATTAATTGCCTATTTTTCCATTTGTTACAAACTACAGATTTGGATAGTTAATAATCCCTGCAAATATCAACTTGATTGCATCCAATTTCAATTTTTCTGATTATGTCCATTTTATCATCAATGGAGAACGTTTTACGTTTACTGGTCGCCATAGTTAAATTTGAGACACTTGTTTGCAGTTTTTTTATAACTGAACTGAGAGCAAAGAGGAGTTGAAATGAGGGCCTTATCAACACATATTAGTGTCCAACCGTTTGACCAATTATGAATAATTACTCATTCTCTCTGACAGAAAATGCATATTGATCCCACTGACACCTTATAGGTGCATCATCTGCCTGGGTTGGAAACATCTGCTTGGTTTGTTTAGGGATTGGAAAGTGAAATAAAAGAAGCAAACAAGAAAAAATGCTTATCGCTACATTCCCCTCCATAGATGGTTTTAAACACTGGTATATGTATTTATTTTGAAGTAGAAATTTCAAACTTATTACAAAAAAAAAAATGAAGAAAAAAATAAGTTGAAAGCAGAAAAAAGTTCATTATAACCAACTTCCTCACATTTTTGGTTCACTATATCCACAAAAAATAACATTATAGGTGTATAGCAAGGCACGGGACCGAACATTCGAAGGCAGAAAAAAGTTCATTATATCCAACTTCCACACATTTTTGGTTCACTATATCCACAAAAAATAACATTATACGGGTATAGCAAGGCACGGGACCGAACATTTTGTTCACTATATCCGGGAGTTCACTATAAACCGTGTTCACTATAGCGGGGTTTGACTGCATATAGTTAAAAAAAAGGTGACATGATTGCTAGATTTTGAAAGAACTCGCTTTTTTGGCAGTTCTGATTTGGCCTCTTTTTACTTGTTTATTACTGTTTGTTCTTGGTGCAAATTATCATTTAGGTTTAAATTTCGATAGTGGTATATTGTTAACAAGGTAAGACGTATTTTATAACGATTCTTTATTCAAATGACAATTCTTAAGTCTTGAAATGATTGGTCTTCAAATGACGATAATTATTTTTATTTAAACACAAATAATAAATCAACAAGCAAATTAACAAATACACGTAAACAAAAAATACTACTCAAGATAGTCTCAGAACACAATGATCACGTTGTGAGCCAAATGGTTTCAAAGCTTACTAAAAACAGTAACCCAGAAGTATTCATAATTTAGTACCTATGATGAATTTTAAGTTTGCATAAGCAACTGTAGCATCTAACTTTTAATTTAATAAAATAAAAAAAAATTATTCTTCCTTTTTTTTGTTATAAAAAATTTATGAAGTTTTACTAAAATTTTTTGATTTAAAAAATTTTCAATTTCAGCAAAATTCTTTCCTAATCAAATGAAGAAAAATATCAATTTCTAAACTTGCTATGAGAAGGAATTTTAACTATTTATATTTCTTTTTAAAGTTAAAAATGGAATTATTGAAATTGTATCCAGTTCTTGATAATTGAAATTACATTAATTTTACGAGCAAATTACATACCTGCCAACTTTTACGCATTTGGCGTAAAATTTTAAGTAGTAAATATATACTATTTTTTCTTTTATAATCTAAATTTTTAAATGATTTTCATCACCACTATTCTTAAAACAATTAAGCATATATATTAATATTTGTTACTATCATGGTAGGCAGCTTGAAATTTTTCAAATTCAACGTATTTTTTTGCTTAAAATTTAAATTTTTATTCCATTTTAATACCACTGGGAAAAATCATAATGGAGCGGATTAAAAGTTGGCAGATATGAAATTACGTTTATATTAAACTAAAAATAAATTTTTATTTAAAATCACATATATATGAAGTAAATCTTTATTTTAACATAGTTATTTTGTTTAGTATAAAGTTTAAATGCAAATTCTAAAAAATTTCAGGATTTATTACAATTTTAAATAAAAACAAAGTTTTATTAAAATGAAAATAAAGTCTTTTTCTTACTTTATACAAATATCACTTCAGGAAAAAATTTAGTAACAAGTATTACAATGATTTAAATTAGCAAATTATTCTCTTATCTTATTATCTATTCTTATCTAATTATCTTATTCTCTATTCTTATCTAATTATCGGTGTAATTTTAAATTAGCGAAAAACTGTAATACTTTTCTATGTATACACACAGAGTTTCCTCGAAAAAAGTTAAAAAAATTTAACATGCTGTTCCCATTAAAAGCTAGTCTTTTAATACAATACTTACACCAAATTTATTTTATATTAATCATTACTAGATAGCCATATTAATCTTTCATTTTTAAGACTTATGAATAGAATTTTTAATTTTATTTTAAGATACAAAATGCGATTCTAAAGAATGGGAGCACCTTCTTTATCTACATAAAAATAACTTGTTTATGCACTGCAAGAAGAAAATTATGTTCTTCATGCTGAAAATAAGTGAACTTTTATATTTCAGAATCAGTAGCAAACAAATGGTGAACGTCTAGAGCAGTGGTCGAGCGTAGCAAACATGTAGCAAAACTACTATAGTCCTTACTTTTTTCCGAAGTTTGTGGCGCAGTGTGCTACTTTTTAAAAGAAGTACAGTCGTCCCCACTTAATCGCCCCTCGGATAATCGAATAACCCGCTTATACGAATAAAATTTAATGGAACCAAATCATTTTACATTAAACTAATGTTGAACTTACCCGTTTAAACGGTTATTTGTTGTTTTTTGCCCCCGCTTAATTGCAAAAAGAAGTGGTACTGAAATGAAAAAAAATTGGTCAATTTTAGAGAAATATTTCACCAGGTAATACAGAATTTCCCTTTTTCAGTTAAGATATGGTTACAATAGGTGGTCATTTCAATAGGGACTTCTTTTTATAGTAGGTGCTTGGGATGAAGTTGAAAAATTAATCAAATCTTGCTGCCATACATTGAAGTAAACGAAGGGCGTTTTACCCCTCTTTGACTTACTTCACTCACACATCATTTAGTATGCAAAAAAGGGATAGAGTGATTTGTTTTTTGGTCAAGACTTGTGGTCCCCTCTTGATGCACTATTAGCTTTGATAAGAAAAAGTTTTAATAACCTAATGCACTAGTGTAAAGAGTATCTTTTTCTTAAGTGGAATAACGGCTTAATCCAGTGAATAATTTTGAGTTGGTTGCAAGTTGAGTGCGAAAAAGAATGATTTAAATTTATCGGAAAAAAACAATGAATCTTCAAAACAATAAATTTCAAAGAAATCCCAAACTAATATAGAGCATGAATTAGGAATTTCTAAAGTTTCGAAGATTAGAAGAAAAAAAAGTCTGCATGTGTTTGAAAGGAATACGCACAAGTTATGAAAATTTTTGTAGAAACAAAAAGGGAATATCTAATCTTGATAAATTGAAAAATTAAACCGGTATAAAAAAGTCTTCAATTATAGAATTTTTCGGAAAGGTTTAAATAATATTTCAGTTCCTACATGATACTTTTTACTAACATTGATTTATTTAACATTGATTATCATTGATAACATTGATACTAAGGAAGAAAGTTTTAATTATAATTATTTATTGATCATATAAGTGAGTTTATTTAATCAAACCGCGATACTAAGCCATTAAAAAGTAAGATTTCTTGAAAATTCAGAATTTTAGATTGAATATTGCATTCCCCTTTTAATCGAATAGCCCGCTTAATAGCATAGATTTAGCTGGAACCGATGGTATTAATTTAAGCGGGGTTGACTGTTGCTTTTAGTAGCCTCAAGCATGAAAATAGTTGCCTAAAACCATAAAAATAGTTGCCTGAACAAGAGCAAAAATTTGTCAAATATAGTAGCCAAATTAAATAAAAAAATTATACTATTATTATACTATTTTCATTATTATATTATTATGCTATTTTTTTATTATATTATAATAAAAAAATAGCTTAATTGTCAATTACTATGATAAGGACTGGTTGATGTCAGAAACTTTAAATCGTGATACATCATCCGTAAGACATCGGGATTTAGCATATGTTCAGAAATTACCTATGGGAAATCAATCAAAAATAAATAAAAAGGAATAAATCTATTACAAAAGAAAATATTAATTCTAAACATATTCTACTATAATATCAATATCATTGCTTAATTTTTTCAATTAAAATAATAAAGAAGTAAAAGTAAAAGCAAACCCAAGATTTATTTCATTTGTCTTAAATTAAAAATGATTAAAGATTTATTGGTTTAAAAATAATAATACTGTAACAAAATATTTTACATATGTGCATTAAAATTAAAAGAAAAAAAACGAAAGTAGAAAACAAGCCAAAGAAATGTTCACTTTAGAAAAAAAATTATTTTTTAAAATTATTTGTTGGAAAAAAAACCATGCTTCTGAAACATCATTAGACCCTCTTTTACTCAATTTTTTAAAATAATATAAAGTAGTATTAACTAATGGTCAAATTCTGTACTAAATAAATGTAAAAATATTTTTACTTACTTATTATTATTTTCGTCTTTGAAAATAAAATTGACTAAAGATTTATTTCTTTAAAAATGACACTGACTATCTAACAAATTATAAAACAAACAAGTATTTAAAGAATTTTAATAAAATTTTTAAAAAAATACTTTAAGTACTAATGTTAAATTATTAAAAAGCATCCAAACATTACTAAACTCTTTATTTAATTTTTTTAAAAAAATTTTGTTTTTTAACTAATAGTCCAATTTTTTTAAAACTTTGTTTTCAGTTCCTCAAAAATAAAAGCAAATTGAATAAAGGTAAATTTTATTTTGATTTTTTTATAAATAAAAACAACTGAACATTTATTGGTTTAAAAATAATCAAATTATTATACTTACCTACATTAAATAAATTTGAAAAAAAACTAACTTTTTATAACAAAATTAAGAACAAAATACCCCTATTAAATTGTATCGCTTAAAATGAAAAATAATAATTGAAAAAAACCAATGAAGAAACTTTTTTAATTTATATTTTCTTTTCATTGATCTATTGAGTTCAGAACGAAAGTTTAAGATAACAGCGATTGTGCAGCAATCGCAAAGTAACAGTAGGTCTACGAAANGCAGTTGGCAGCCCTGTTATTACAATAAGTATTTAGTTCGAATTTATGTTTGGTTTCACTATAATATTATGTAAGTATACATTTGATACCTTTTAACTTTTAGCCATAAAAAAAACAGGTAACTATTACCATACATATATGCTAAATTTTATAAAAAATTTTATTAGGTGAATACTTTCTTTCATCACCTAACATAAATCATAGTAATTTTTATGATTTAAACTTGTTAAAATAAAGCTGGAAATTAGATTAAATTAGGCAATTTGTTATTATTATTTTGGTATGACTACGTTTTTATTATTTTATTAGCAAATCCTAGTCTCACTTTTATATTTCATAAGACAAACTAAATTAAACTAAATTTAATTGTTTTCATAAACAAATCTGGAATTGTATAATCATTATTCAGCTTTTCATTTAAGCACAACCTTAAGATCACTTTTACAAGTTTTTTTTATTATTATTATTGTTATTATAACCGGCGTTGAACAGCCCACTGAATAACTATCACTGCTAAACTGCGTAGCCTTGCAATTTTGAAACCAACCCAGAAGACAAAGGAACCCCTAGATCAAGCATTGGGACAAACTAGCCATAAACAGGGTTGCCACAGTAAAAAATGAACAAAAATAGTTGCTTTTAGTATCCTCAAGCATGAAAATAGTTGCCTAAAACTATAAAAATAGTTGCCTGAACAAGAGCAAAAATTTGTCAAAAATAGTAGCCAAATTAAATAAAAAAATTATACTATTTTCATTATTATATTATTATACTATTTTTTTTATTATATTATAATAAAAAAATAGTAGCTTAATTGTCAATTACTATGATAAGGACTGGTTGATGTCAGAAACTTTAAATTGTGATACATCATCCGTAAGACATCGCGATTCAGCATATGTTCAGAAATTACCTATGGGAAATCAATCAAAAATAAATAAAAAGGAATAAATCTATTACAAAAGAAAATATTAATTCTAAACATATTCTACTATAATATCAATATCATTGCTTAATTTTTTCAATTAAAATAATAAAGAAGTCAAAGTAAAAGCAAACCCAAGATTTATTTCATTTGTCTTAAATTAAAAATGATTTAAGATTTATTGGTTTAAAAATAATAATACGGTAACAAAATATTTTACATACGTGCATTAAAATTAAAAAAAGAAAGTAGAAAACAAGCCAAAGAAATTTTCACTTTAGAAAAAAAATTATTTTTTTAAAATTATTTGTTGGAAAAAAAACCATGCTTCTGAAACATTATTAGACCCTCTTTTATTCAATTATTTGAAATAATATAAAGTAGTATTAACTAATGGTCAAATTCTGTACTAAATAAGTGCAAAAATATTTTTACTTATTTATTATTATTTTCGTTTTTGAAAATAAAATTGACTAAAGATTTATTTCTTTAAAAATGGCACTGACTATCTAACAAATTATAAAACAAACAAGTATTTAAAGAATTTTAATAAAATTTAAAAAAAAATACTTTAAGTACTAATGTTAAATTATTAAAAAGCATCCAAACATTAATAAACTCTTTATTTAATTTTTTTAAAAAAATTTGTTTTTTAACTAATAGCCAACTTTTTTTAAAACTTTGTTTTCATTTTCTCAAAAATAAAAGCAATTTAAATAAAGGTAAGCTTTATTTTAAATTTTTTATAAATAAAAACAACGAAACATTTACTGGTTTAAAAATAATCAAATTATTATACCTACTTACATTAAATAAATTTGAAAAAAACTAACTTTTTATAACAAAATTAAGTACAAAATACCCCTATTAAATTGTATCGCTTAAAATGAAAAATAATAATTGAAAAAAACCAATGAAGAAACTTTCAACTATATTTTCTTTTCATTGATCTATTGAGTTCAGAATGAAAGTTTAAGATAACAGCGACTGTGCAGCAATCGCAAAGTAACAGGAGGTCTACGAAAAATAAGTATAAGTATAAAAATAACTTCGCTAAGAGTAAAAAAGTCTCCCAATAGTCGCCTATTCCTGAAAATAGTTGCTTTTCAGGCAAAAAAAAGTCGCCATAGTCGCCTAGGGCCAAAAATAGTAGCAAATAGTCGCATTTTAGTAGCCTGTGGCAACCCTGGATTAGTGCAAATCCTTCATGAGTCTGTCAACGTACGCAATGAGAATGCCTCTACGGCAGAGCCTTAATAAGATCTAGGTCTGATGCTCGGAAAAATCTATGCAAAATCGGTCTAGTTGTTCCTGAGATATCGATTTTTAAATATCTGACTTTCTTAAAATTCAATTTCACAGAACCTATAAAGTACGTTTTTGGGTGTGATTTCGTGACTTCAAATATCGTCTGCATTAATGAATTAGCATATTTGATGTCCCCAGTCAAACCATTTAGATTGAGCCCTAGAACTTGAAGATTCGATCATTAGATCAAAAGTTATTCAGGGTGGTTCATTTTTTGCTTTTCTTACTGTACTTTATTTCTTGGAGGATATGAAAAAAGCATTGATCACTTAAATCACAAACATTTGATAATTTCCAAGCATTTCTTAATCACTGTCGAGAAAAGTATAGAGTTTGAGAGTATAAAGAACAAATTCGTAAAAAATGCTTTAGAATAAAAAACCATTTCGTGTAAATATAAATTAAAACTTCTTAATATATCTTCATATTTAACCAAGTCAATTTTTTATTCAAAATCATTTTGAATATTAGTAAAAATTAAGTTTATTTTTAAAAGTTAAGTTTGTCTTCTAAAAGTAGTGACTAAATTTTGAAAGCAGTTTGTAGTAGCTACATTTTTAAAAAAAGTAGTTGTAGTTATCTACAATTGTAAAAAAGTAGTTGTAGTTAACTACAAAGAAAGTGTAGTTCTTTCGACCACTAGGCTAGAATCTGATGTGGGAAATAACAAAAAATATTTCACAGTAAGCATTATTTAATATTGATGTTTACTTTCCAGAATTTTATTTGGGTAACAGCTGCAATTTTGAGCAGTTTTTTTTATGCAGGCCAATCCAATATTTTATTTAATTGTTAAATCAATTCGTCAAAATTTATCAAGTTTTACTCAAAATTAACTAAAAAATATGTTATTATGAAACATACAATTATATTAAATTATGCACAAATATTTTTAACAATACATTTCAGTAGACCAGTGATATTATTTGTGGATTAGTAAAATATGATGATTACTAGTCCTTAAAAAAAATAATTTTTTTTAAAAATAATTTTTAACACTATTGGTGCATTAAATTGTGTGGAAAATAGCGTTCATTATTTAAACTAGTTTGGAACTATAAACTGACAAAAAATTGTATTAGTATTTTTTAATTCCTTCTGAAAAAAGAGCTTCTAACATTTTTTCCACCTAGGGTGGGAAGAAACTTATATCTTCTGGGTCAGTTTTTTCAATTGTGGTAGAAACACGACATATCTCATTAAAATCACTTCAATTTCTTTTCTGTTGTGATTCCTTCATTTTTGAGACTTTTTTTCACATGAGTTAGAGAATGTCTGATCAATTTATTACTTTCTCTAAACGTTTTTTCACACAGACTGCAAGAGTAGGGCCTCTCCCCTGTGTGAATACGAAAATGTTTACGTAAGCTACTTTTATCTGCAAACGCTTTGTCGCAAACAGTGCAAGGATAAGGTCTCTCTCCACTATGGACACGTGAATGTCTGTTTAAATTACTCTTAAATGTAAACGTTTGACTACACAAACTACACGAAAAAGGTTTCTCTCCAGTATGAACGCGAAAGTGACGTTTCAACCTATTTTGGTCTGAAAATGTTTTATCACACACGCTGCACATGGGTAATTCCTTAGTATGAAGAGCCAAATGTCTGGATAAACTACTTTTCAATAAGAATGTTTTACTGCACACGTTACACGCATGTAATTTCTCTTTTACGTGCAGGCGCGAATGCTCCGTTAAATTACTCATAAACGGAAATGTTTTTTCACACACGCTGCACGAATAAGGTTTTTCTTCGGTATGAACGCGAGAATGTTTAAGTAAATTGCTCTCAAATGCAAACGTTTTGCCGCACACATCACACGAACAAGATGTTTCTCCGACATGAACTTTAGCGTGCCTCTTTAAATGAACTCTTTGCTTGAAGCATTTGCCACACGTGGTGCACGAATGGGGTTTCTCGTTCGTGTGAGTGAGATAGTGTTGTTTTAATTGGGCCTTTTGAGTAAAAGCCTTATCACACATACTGCAAAGATAAGGTTTTTCTCCTGAATGAATACGAGAATGTTCAATTAATTTGAAGTTATCTGAAAATATTTTGTCACAAACGCTGCAAGAATAAGACTTTTCATTACCAACATTAGATGCTTTATTTAAGTTCCTCTTATCACACTCACTGCATAAATTAGATTCATCATTAGAATCCATGGAAAGTTGTAAATTAGATGAAAATGTTTTATTACACACACTACATGAATAATCTTTCATCGCAGAATCACCAAAATTGATATCAGCTATTTTATCGTATGAAGATGGTTTTATTTTAGAATGAATGCGAAGGTGTCGATTTAAATGGGCCTTTTGTGAGAAAGATTTATTGCATACATTACAAGAATGAGGTTTGTTTCCCGTATGAGTATGAGAATGTCGGTTTAATTTACTTTTAGATACAAACGTTTTACTGCATCCAATACAGGTGTAAGATTTCTTCTTAAAATGAACACTAGAAAGCAAATTGCTCTCCATAACGAATATTTTATGCTATACGTAGTAAGATTTTCATCAGAGACATATTTTCATTTAAAGGAAACAAAAACAAAAGCATATTGATTCATTGATTGTGAGTATTGTAAAGTGCTACGAGTTCTCTGCTTTTGCTTATAGCTTTGTATTTCAATAGGTAAGGCTTAAGATTGGGGCTGAGTAGATAGCACAATGTTGAAGCGAAGCTAGAAAGAACTTAACGAGAGATTGGATTTTGGCCCGGGGGTAACAATATCAGTGAAAGCTGGGTACTGCAGGGATAAGGTTTGAGGGAGGTCTTTACGAGCATTTTGATAAATCGCGGTAATCTTGGCTAATTTGGGCGGTAATCTTGAAATTCGTCGAGGTTGTTGTTAATTTACATCGCACTAGAGCTGCACAATGGGCTATTGGCGACGGTCTGGGAAACATCTCAGAGGATGATCCGAAGACATGCCATCACAATTTTGATCCTCTGCGGAGGGGAAGGCACCCCCGCTTCGGTAGCCCGACGACCTGCGTGCGAGGTCGAGTACTTTACGTCAGAACAGTTTAATGAGGACCGATACCGCGCACCCTAGGTCCTTACGCAAAGTGATTCAAGTGGTCACCCACCCGCACACTGACCGTAGCCAGTGATGCTTGACTTCGGTGATCTGCTGGGAACCGTGCCTTAACGATCAGTCCACTGCGGGACTCGTCGAGGTGCGGAAAGAAATGGAAGTATTTGCACTCTTTCCCTTCTCTGTGTTCTTTATTGAGCTCTTCTTTCAAAACACTTGACTAAGATCTTGGGGTGCTGAAAGGCGCGAAATAAGATCTTGATTTAGTGCCTGTTTTGCGAGTTAGTCAGCTTGTTCTTTTTCTATAATACCAGAATGGGATGGGACCCAAATAAATGAGAGAGAATTCACAATTTGACTTGATTTGGCTATTTGGTCTAGGACAGAGGTCGCCAAAGTGGTCTATATAGACTCCCAAGGGTCTATTTAACAAAAGCGGGGGTCAATCTGAACCAGGGGGTGGATCCGAATCGGAAGTGTCGATTGGGGGTCGAAGAAAAAACAGTTCCTAATACGCAAATCACACATACCCAATAGAGTATGTAAAATGTGTGATTTTTTTTATAATTGACTTAATATCAGTTTCTTTATAGAACATAAACTAATAAACATATTTATTCGGGTGAAACAAGTATTTATGTAATTAAGTATGTTTAAGCACTTAACCATTATAAAGTGATCAAGAGATTCTTCTGTTCGATATCAGTTAGTGGAAAATGAAGCCAGAAATTGAAAATATCTTGCAAAATGTAGCAGAGTTGCACACGAGAGTGTAATAAAATCAGTAATAAAAATTAGTTCAATTAGAATTCCAACACCTTTTTTGGATCTAATAAAGATGTAACAAAAATTATTAAAATAATAGCCCCACCAAAAAAGGTTTCAAAAAATGTCTAACCTCTTAAGTAAAAACTAATGTTTTATTTTACTACGAAAATTGTTCCCCTCCAAAAATTATTTTTAAATCCAACCCACCACTGAAAAAAAAAAAAAAATTCTCATCCCCCACAATATAAACTTTTAGGTGTAAATGCGCTTCTCTTATTTGTTATGAGATTGTAAAGTTGTGAATTGGTAAATAAAAAAATTTGGCTGGAAAAAATTTTCTCACAGTTAAAGATTTAAAAAATTATCTCCTCTAAATAGTATTAAAAAAGCTACCTTAAGTAATAAAAAAATATTCTTTAAATCTAATTTAAAGTTTTTTAAACTACAAAATTGTACTAAAGTTTTAAAAAAAAGCCACCCCGCCTCCCAAGTTATAGCACCGTGCCCTCTTGGCACCGCCCTGGATATTATTTAAATAATTTAACAAGTAATACTTAAAAAAATAATGATTTAAAATGCAAACTATTTTTTTTAAAAGAAATTAGTTTTATTTTTTAAAAGAATTTTTTTTCAGGGGCTGTATAGTGCAAGACTCAAAAATTTAACTTAAGCAAGACTTAAAATTTTGCATGCCTTGCCAGGAATATTGGCCCAGAAATGAGGAGATGCTTGAGCATCCTCTTCAATCATATATTAATAAAAACATTAAAGTATCTATTATTGATCTGTCGGAAAAAGTTACGCTGTTATATATTGTATCAATACTTTTGTTCTAGGTATAAATCAAGAATAATTATGTATTATTAAGAAAATAGTATTACATTATTAACAAATAAGTTTTAGTAAGTATTCCGCATATTGGAGTAAACACAGAGCATTATAATTAACTAAGAAGTAATATTATCAAAATAATGAAATACCAATAATCCTTCAACATGCTATTTTAACACATTTAGTAAATTTTTATTAGTATAAAATTCATAAATATTTATGTCCTAACAAATTTAAATGATTTGCTATTTTCCCCCCTCCCTTTTTGGTACCCCGTATTTGTCCATTCAGCCTCATAGTGATTTTCATAAATTTTAGGGATGTTAATCAGTGTTTCTGGCTCAATATTTACAGGTCTGTTTGAGCACATAAAGCTAAAATATACTTGATCAATGAGTATTTTTACATGACCAACGTACATACAGGCAATATAATTTTTGAAGTGTGAATAATTGGAACACTAAGTGGAATATATCATAAAGCTCAATCTCCGAACACCAGAATTGTTAGAAGTTGTCCTTTATTTTAAATCATTATAAAAACCCAAAATAAAATTAATATATAGTCAAAATAAACAAATAATATAATAAATCATAGTTAACAAAAATAAAGAACACTACATAGGTAATTATATCAGTAAAACGTATCATATAAACAATAGTAGTATTATATTGCTAATACATTTTCTTTCTAATTAGAGAACCATGTAACACCCCACCCCCCCTTTTTTTTATCACATCTAGATTCTTAATTGAATTCAGAATCATGCAACAAATCATAATGCAAAATAATTCATTTTTAAAGAATGATTGAATGAATAACTGAAGTTATATTAAGAAATTAATAACTAGTAATAAAAAAAAAGTTAGCTCATCTATAGCTCCAGCATTTTTTGCGGTATAAAAGAATAATTTTTATCCATAGAATTGGTAAGAATTTCTTGATTATCTAACCCATCCATATCTATATTCGAACCAAATCAAGAAAGAAATTGATAAAATCTTTATCAAAATTTTTAAATCTATTGAAACTTTTAAATAAAAATAATTAATGTTTCCCAACACTTTACATATACACAATCAATTCAGAATTTTTAAGATAATTTCATTATAAAAAATCCTTACAAGGTAAAAAAAATTAACCAAATATTTTTCAAAGTGTGTTGGTTTTTTCTCTTTAAGTTTTTAAAATTAGTGTTTTCTTAATGTCATTACCAATCAACAGAGCCGGATTATACCTAGTCAAAGTGAACAAATCAAAATTAAATTTAGAAAAGACCAGAAAAAAGATTCAAAAATTCATATTGCATGTATTCGTTTAAACAGAGAAAAAAAAACTACTCCATGATCAATGACACATAAACTTTATATTAAGAATATTGCTTTTTTTCCCCTCGGAGTATATTACTCATTTACAAGCTTGATTATTGCTCACTTAAAAAATAAAATTACATTAATACAACAGGTAAAGACATTTCATGTAACAGTTTCATTGTCCTTTTCGTCAAGAAAACAAACCTCAAACTGTTATTTTTCAAATATTTTTTTTTTTGTAAATGTGGGAGGTATTTTTAGTCTTTTTGAATATAGAGAAGTACAAAAACATTGAGAAACAATTTAAATACGATAACTTCATGGTGAAAGTCATAATCAAATGAAGTCAAAATAAAAAAATTTCATTTTATTTATATAGCTATTAAAAAATACATGGGAAAATAATTGATGTTGCTATTATTAGGAGATAATTTCAGTCTTAGCAATAATATTCATCATTATTTTAAATGAGATGGAATAATAATAATAAAATTAACAAAAAATTAGTGTTGACAAACAATGATTTAGACATGTCTATTATAGACATGTGATTGCTAGATAAAGAAATTATCTGAAATTGTTTTTATCAATGTGTAGTTTTTTTCAGTATTTAACTTTTTTTTCTTCTACATAGGAGATATTTAAAAGACTTGTTGAATTTTTTAAAAAATCTAATAATAAGATCGAAACACAGATTTCATTTGAGTGCGTTGAAAAGTGATTACTGAAATACATGATTCGAGATTTCAATGTCGTAATATCATATTAAAAATTAACTGAATCCAATTGAAAAAAGGGGCAAATATGTCCCATTGATTAAATAGAAACTAAAAATGTTTTTAAAAAAATGAGAAAAACACCTTTATTTCAAGCAAACTTTTTTTTTCAATGTTTGCTCTTTCAGAATTACTGTTAACATAAAATTTTTTAAACTTTTGTGTTTTCCTTAGTAGTTCATTAATTTCAAAGTTTAATAAAGAAAACTTTCCTTTCTCAAATTTTATCCGAAGCTGCGTTTCTCTCTAACAAATCTGCGTAAAAAATAGTGATTGCGCGTGAATGAGAACATACAAAATAATAAATTTAAATAAATAAATAAAAGAGGGAGCTGGTAAGAGTGGAATAAATGGCTCGTTAACGAGATTTTGCGTTACAAAAATTTAATTTTGGATTAGCTGAGTTCTGAGAATTTTTTTCGGAATATAAATTATTGATTCGCGGATTTCCGCGAATTAGTGGAAGAATCACATGCTCCTATTAGCAAATGTCACAAATAAAAATAAATTCAATTAAAAATACCAGTTTTTTATAGTTTTATTGTAGTAAATAAAATTAGTTTCATCGCTAAATTTATTTTTAAATTACGAAATTAAAATATTTTATGTTAGCAGTGCAAAATAGAAATTAATATTAATCACATAAAATAGAATAGTACATTTTTAATTGGGCTGAGGTATAAGTAGTCTTCTAATGCAGTTTCAAAAACTTAGATTAATTAAACAAGATTATCTATTTGGAAAAACAAAGGCTGACATTTTCTTTCAGGCCTATATTAAAGTTGTCATTTCAAAGAAGAAAATATCATGTTTCCTCATTTAATTAATCAGAATACCTTTAAAAAGGTTATTTACAGTTAAAAAAATGATTAATTCACATTTTTAGAATATAATTTCATTGCTCAACTTTTTTTTAAAAATATTTTGCTTCATAAAAAAAAAAAAAACACCCACTTTCATTGTAGCATAATTTTTATATATCCAGTAGTTTGAAAATATTGCAAATTAGTATTATTGTAAACAGCATTTATGATCAGATCAAATTCTTTTTTTAAATTAATAAGTAAAAATTTTCTGTTTATTAAAAATTAGAGGTGTTTACTTTGCTTTGATTAATTTTATATTACTTTTTTATTTAATATGTTTTCACACTAAAATTTTTTTATTATTTGATAAATTTAATGTGTTTAGAATACTTATTTTGGAAATTTCCTCTCATCCTGATGGTGCCAAAGGATTTTTGCGAGTGTTGATAGATTGACAGGATAATCCCGATGTTCCAAATTTACTTATCAGAACATTTACTCAAATTACTAGTCATGTCTAAAAGTTACTATATTTACAAAATAAAACAAACAATTATTAATTTGACACAGATGATTACAAATATATAAAAATAATAATGATAATTAAACTATTCAGGACAACATAAGGTTTCTCAAGTGATCCAGTCCCATTGTTTTATCCAGGCTGTGCTTTTACTATTTAAAAGTTTTTAGACACAAATATGTTATCAGTCACACATACTTTATAAAGTCAATTTTTGCCTTTTTTTTAATTTTTTAAATCAGTATGCTCAATGAGTTAATTGATCTAAATTTATTTTACTCCATGAAAGTTTTACTACACAAAGTCTAAATAGTTTTTTTTTTTTAAATCCTGTATAAGAATGTTCACTTTTTTAGAAGTAACTTTTCAAAAAAGTTACTTCTAAAAAAGTAACTTTTTCTCAATATTAAAATTTGAGTTTTTTACTTAAATTGCAGCACAGCACCATTTATCTGAACTTTGATAATGCAAATTTCCAAACTAAACAGATAGGACAATGACAAGGGATAAAAATTAAGACACTGGTTCAAAGGAGCAGTATAGTTTCTCAAATGTAAGAACTTCCCTAGCTATTCATCTGGACCCGCGGCGGTGACTATGGTAACGAGGTATAACTATTTCAAGTAGGAATGTGGGGTCACTGTTTAGGACAAGTTTTGGCTCGAGGATACGAGTGAAAGGTAATTCTTTTCTCAGGTCTATTGTGTTAGCGTTAGCCCCAGAGTGAAGAGAAGCTACCCGCCTTGAAATGCATTACTCTTGTATCCATAGCAGCAGATGGCCTCAGACTTTGCAGCAGGGGAGTTCTTACCATAGACAAACTATAACTAAAATGTTTCCCACATCCATACACATTTTCATAGGTCTGTTTACATATCACTATTAGATTTTTTTAAGGTAATAAAGTGAGTTTAAATTGCAGTACAAAGTTATGTAAACAGTGATGGTAAAATAAGCTATTTTGTGATAAAACCATAACAAAATAAACTATCCCTTTATATTGAATGCTGATTTGTAGGAAACATTGATACTTAATTATTGATGGATCCATTCAAACAGAGTGGCCTTTAATGAATTGACCACAGTTCATTTTGAGTTCTGTCAACTGTATCAGATATTAAAGAAATAAAATTTTAATTTGAAATTTTGCACCCAATTGAATGCAAAAACCAGCTTCGCATGCGCTGTTGTTGAAAATTGTTGAACCATCGGGACTGGCCTCGCTCGAAAGTCTGTTTCGTAAAATACAAGTAAGAACAGAAGAATATTCACATCATGACTAAGGATGGATTCTGTCTAGCATGAACATTATGATGCCTATTTAACTTACTTTTGTCAATGAATTTCTTACCACATACACTGCAAGAGTGGGGTTTATCACCAGAATGTATGAGGAGGTGTCGATTTAAACTACTTTTTAAACTGAAGGAGCTCCCACACAAACTGCAAGAAAAATGCTTCTCCCCAGTGTGAGTAAGATAGTGTTCGTTTAAACTAGCTTTTTGAGAGAAACTCTTATCACACATAGTACACAAAAAAGGTTTCTCCCCAGTGTGCACCAGATAATGTTTACTTAAATTACTTTTATCTGTGAACTTTTTATTACACACGTCACACGCATAAGGCTTTTCTCCAGTATGAACGCGTGAATGCTTCATTAAATTATATTCGAAAGCGAATGCTTTGCTACACACTCCGCACACGTGAGCCTTTTCTCCTGTATGAACACGAAAATGCTTTCTTAAGGTACTTTTAGTGGAGAACTTTTTGTCGCACAAATTGCACGGATGAAGGTTATCCTTAGAGTGCGTTGCAATGTGTCGCGTTAAATTTCTTTTTATGGTAAATGTTTTGGAGCACACGTCGCACGAATAACTCTCGTCTCCAATGTGAACGTGGGAGTGTTTCTCTAAAGTACTTTTTTTTGCAAATGTTTTACCACATACAGTGCATAAATAAGGTACTTTTTCAGCAAAAGTGGGTGGGGTAAAGTTGTATGATTTATCACATGCACTACATATGTAAGGCTTCTTTTTATTTTTCAAACTGATTTTATTATTGAAGTCATTTTCCATTTCAAATACTTTACCACATACATAACATGTAAAAGATGATTTTTCAGTTTGAGTAGATGAATAGACCTCATTACCCATAGCAGATGTTTCATCACATCCAGTGCAGACATAAGGTGCTTTTCTTACCTGAGCAGGTAAGTTATTTTCTATTTCAAAAGTTTTGCAACACATTATGCATATATTGAATACTCTTTTAATTTTTGGGGACGACCGTTTATTATTTCCCGCTGAATATGTTTTATCGCATGCACCACAGATATTAGACGATTTTTTAACCTGAGTAGATAAGAGTGAGTCATTTTCCATTTCAATTGTTTTACCACACTTACAGCAAACTTCAGACGTTTTTTCAATCGGAGGAGGTGAATGTACACATTTTTCCATTGCAGTCCTTTTATCACACTCACTACAAATATAAGAAGTTTTTTCATTGTGAGTAAGCGAGATCAAGTTATTTTCATCTGCAAATGTTTTACAACACAACTTGCAAAAACGAGTTTCTTCTTCATCTTGAGAAGTTGTTTGTTCCATTTCAACTGCTTTATCACACTTACTGCAAATATAAGAAGTCTTTTTATAAAAAGTGCGTAAGGCAAAGTTATTTTCATTCGTTGATTCTTTACCACACATGTCACAAACATGAGTTTTTTCCTTCACCTGAGTAGGTGATAGAACACCTTTTTCTTCAGTATCACAGGTATTGCAGGTATAAAGAGTTTTTTCATTATGAGTAGGAAGGATAAAGTTATCTTTTATTGCAAATACTTTACCACACATATTGCAAATATGAGTTTCTTCTTCAACCAGAGAAGATGTGTGAATATTTTGTTCCATTGCAAATGTTTTATCACAGTTCTAGTAGATTAAAGAGTTTTTTTCATTATTGCATGATAAAAGACCAGTTATCATTTAAATCTATTTGCATGCGTCAATTTGAGTAGATAAGTATACAATACTTTTCACTGCAATTTTTTTTTTAAGTCACAGTACAAATAAAGATTTTTTTAATAATAAGTATATTAAAAGTAATTATATTATTTTGCAAATGTTTCACCCCATACACTACACAATTAAGACGTTCTTTCAATTTGAATAGATGAAATCATGTTCCTGAGAAAGTGATTAAACAAACTTGAAAAAATTCTTTTTTCTTAGTATAAACTCCGAAGCATCGTATTTCTTTATTTAGCTAGAATCAGGATACTTTTCTTTTAAAACATTCCGTAAGTAATAAAGTTTTGTTCCACGCAAATTTTTATCCAATTCCCAATGGGAATATTTCTTTAATTCAGTATGAAGAGAAACTGTTTAATATAAAATTGTAGAAACTAATAATATGATTTCACGATATTCGATGCATATTTTTCGACACAAAAGAATCTCCTAATCTTTATATGACTATATGGTCGCCTAATTGACCTAGAGTAAAAGTTTCGAAAACAAATTGATAACACAAAACACAAGCATCTTCTGAATCTCAACAAAAATTTTAAAGAAAAAGAAACAAACAATTATGCTGGACGCTTTTATCTATCTATTTTTGTCTATATCAAGAACCTATAAAATAAATTATTTTGTTGCTAGCTTAAGATTAACGGAAATCAAAATTGATTTTTTTTAATGGCAACATTAAAGAGGGTTGCCCTTTTCAATTATTGTGGCGACTCTTTTCACAATGTACATTCGCCCCATCGCTATTGTATTTACATAATAATAATTTAAAGTATTTTTATATTCTTTTTATTATTAACGTATAACGTACTGGCTTGACGGTGATTTTAATATAAATATGATGCTGAAGAAGGAAAAATATTTTGTGACGTCTTGAAACACGTACATAGGCTGGATATCGAAAATCGATCCGACGACAAACATCAATTCGCGATCGTAGCGGTCGAGTACGTCTTCTAGCGGGAGCCTGAAAATATCGGGCATTAATTCCATCATAACCTTTGGCAATGACGGATGCCATTTTCTTATCAGCAAATAAGAAACAAAACTTCCCTAATGCCAGAACAAGTCAAACATTGAAGCAGAACACGCCAAGCATTTGAAGAACATTTTCTCAATAATTTTTACCTGTCTATTACCAACAACATAACTTCTGATTTCATGATCACTTGCTGCTACAGATGTGTATTGGCGATCGCAACACTCGAATACGCCATCTGGGGAGAGACCGGATTCATGCCTTTA
This sequence comes from Parasteatoda tepidariorum, assembly GCF_043381705.1. NCBI lineage: Eukaryota > Metazoa > Arthropoda > Arachnida > Araneae > Theridiidae > Parasteatoda > Parasteatoda tepidariorum. The sequence continues at coordinate 3,299,394 of NC_092209.1, forward strand.
GCCCTTCCCTCTCCTCCTCTTTTCAGTTGTATAGGAATGTACTACGATATTTTCCCTTTTTGTTTAATAAAAATAATTTTTTAAAATTTCCGTGATACTGTTCTTTAGAACTATGTTTAACGTTATTTTCAGTTCCATACAGTTTTCCAACTTAAAAGATTTTAATCTATATGAAAATCAAGAGAGAAACTATCGTACTTCCTTCCTCCATGACTTTCCAAAAGCATGTGAAGTGTTGCCATAGGTAGAGAGTTCTGCTCTGCGCCACCTGCAGCCCATTTCGATAGCCAATATTACGGTAAAATAATTTTTTTGTCTTCAATTCATTACAAATTAAAGTGAAGTCAACGTTGCTTTTGTCATTCCAATGAATAAATGTGAATTCAGAACGTTCTCAGAACTGTATAATAGTAATAGAACATTCTTCAATTTTTGAAGTAATATGATTCTTTAAACTATGGAATGTAAGGTTTAAATAGACCTTTAATGTTATATCATTAAATTTAGTAAAACTATTTCTTAGGCATTAGGTTTTAACTCTTATAAGAATATACCTATCTTTTTCTGTTTATTTACAAATATTTTTCAGATGTTTTTCAGATGTTAAATTTAATAAGATGTTAAATTTAATAAGCCGCAATAAAGAAGGAACGTTACAATGCTACACGCTACATTAAAGACGCCTCCAGAGTAACTGAATGACTGTTCATATAGAAATCGCATGTATTCGTCTCATACAACAACGCCCCCTATAGTTCTTTGCGATCGCGAATTGAGACAGTTTTTGCTACCCATGTTTTGAAATGTTGGGTGTTTAATGGAGTCAATCCAGAAAGAAAAAGCATTTGACCAATGGGTAACCAGTGATCTTAATACGACAATCACAACTTTTTTGTTGATTTTTTTAAAATATTTTCCTTGATGTTATTAGCTAATGCGTATGTTAATTTTATTACTTTTAATAAATAATTTTAGTTAATATTAATATGAATGTTTAATCATTTAAGTGCATTTGCACTAATATCGTAACATTACTGAATAATTGCAATTAACGGTGCAATTATTTAATTATTTGGCTTCATAAATAAAAGGATGCATAGAAATAGAATCGTAGCTCTATGCTTTTTATAAGTGTGAAGAAGATTGAGAATTAGATTCTGGAATAGTTGTTTTTCAACAAATGTTATTTTTCAGAATCAAATTAATTTTGTTTAGTTTTCAGCACTTTTCTGCAACTTTTATTTATTAAACATTACAAATAAATCGACAACGGAGAGAAGATTCTATCTACTGATCTCTATAGAGGTTACTCGATTACTGATAGGAAAGAGTTTTGACTACCTAAGTAAAGTTAGCGTTAGCAGAACTTGCAACCTCAATCCGTGATTAGATTTAGCTATTAATTTTATCGTCAATGTTTAGGGTCATGACTACACTCCAATGAAGTTGCCTTTATATCAGCAAATCGTTCAATTTGTAAATACAACCAATTTTCAGGTAGCTTTTTTTCTCCGGTCTCTGAAAAACACTATAAAGCGAAGGGCGTGGTGTACTTAGGCCAACTAAATTTTCAGTAAAATTCAATTTTTCATAAATTTTGAAGTTTCTTTCTATCGATTGCTATTTTTTTTTTATTTTGTATTAAATTTTGTTGTTTCTGTATTATTTTTTTAATTCAGTGTAAAAAGCATTTTTGTTATTTTTTATATAATGTTGCATTTTTCTCGCAATTTAAAAAAATAATAACTTCAAGTATAATGTATATCACAGTTANCCAATTTTCAGGTAGCTTTTTTTCTCCGGTCTCTGAAAAACGAAGCGGTCTCTAAAGCGAAGGGCATGGAGTACATAGGCCAACTAAATTTTCATTAAAATTCAATTTTTTATAAATTTTGCAGTTTCTTTTTATTGATTGCTATTTTTTTTTTTTTTGTTNGTTCTTTTTTTTTTTTTTGTATTAAAATTTGTTGTTTCTGTATTTTTTTTTTAATTCAGTGTGAAAAACATTTTTGTTATTTTTTATATAATGTTGCATTTTTCTCGCAATTTAAAAAAATAATAACTTCAAGTATAATGTATGCCAACATATCTCAGTTAAGCAAGGTCTCACTTTGAACTGATAAAAAAGACGCGGTTCGCAGTAGAACACCGAAATCAAGCATCATTGACAGGGGTCAGTAAGCGGATGGGTAACAACTTCGAGTAGCCTGCTTAGAGGCCGAGGGTATGCGGTATCGGTTCTCGTTAAACTGTTCTACCGTAAAGTGCTTGACTTAACGCTCAGGTCGTCTGATTACCGAAACAGGGGGGGGGGACCCCTCTGCAGAGGATCAAAATTGCGATTGCATGTTTTCTGATCATCCTCGCAGATGCTTCCCAGACTGTCGCCAATAGCAATCTACAGTAAATTGCAAGCCCTCTTGTGCAGGTCGTCGGGCTACCAAAGCTGGAAAGCTGTCAGAGATCGGCTTTGTGATGGGATGTCTTGTGATGGACGCTTATTGACAGAAGGGCCAGTGATAATGATTAAGGGTGTTCTGCTGGGAATCGAGTCCTTACTATCAGTCCACTGCGGAACGAATGATATTTATGATCACGATGAATATTTATTTAGTAATAGCATTTTTTTTCGATAAAAATCCATGATAACGACAATTCATAATAGCGGGTGTATTTGTAGTTGCAACGAGCTTGTCGTTTTGAGCAAATATATATATTTAATGTAAAACAGCAAATAAAAAGACTCAAATATCAAAAAAGCCATATTTATTTCTGTATCTTTAATTTTGAACAATTATTTTAATTTAAAACATTGACTTGAATTGACTGCTTTTGCCCACAGATTGAACTGCGAAGTTCTGTCCTTTATAAAAGGAAAAAAATCTGTCTATTGTTTGTCTATATAGAGTGAACTCCTCTAGTCATTCGTCTGGAGAGACGATGGTTACGAGGTTTAACTGTTTCAAGTTGGATCGTTATTTAAGAAAGATTTTGAATCAGGTCAGCGAGAGAAAGGGAGTCAGAGGAGAAAGAAGTTCTCCTCTTTCGCCCCTGTTTGTGGCGAGGGGAGTTCTTTTTATGGACAAACTATATGAGATAGTTATTTGAGATATACTGCTTACGCATAATATTTAGTTTCCAAATTGCTACAATCTTTTTAAAAAAGAAAACGAAATAAATATACGCTGATTTTAAATGTAGGTTGTCAAGAAGGCAGTAATAGATATGTGGTCAAAAAAGAACACTTTTTTATAAGTATATGGTAAGATTTCAAAAAATAACAGAACTGTTCTTTTATTAGAAGATAACTTCGTTTGGTCATTTTTGCATTGCTTTATAAAAGTGAGAGGTCAAAATTGTAAGAAGGAAAAGATGTTCATTCTTCACTCTTTTGTATTGATACTATAAAAAGTTAAATATATCTTCCATTTAAATCTCTTTCGTACTGTTCCTCACTTAAACAGCAAAAAAAAAAAAAAAAAAAAAAAAAAAAAAAAAAAAAAAAAAAAAAAAAAAAAAAAAAAAANAAAAAAAAAAAAAAAAAAAAAAAAGGAAAAAGAAAAATATTTAAAAAAAAAATGGGCTGTGTTTCAGATATTTTTATGTCCGTATACCTATAGACTAGACCAACTTCACCATAATCATAAATAAAGAGTTGTAAAAGTCTATAAAAAATTAGGCTAATATAATCATTCATAAAAAAAACAGCAAATCATGGTCAAATAAGAATTCTTAAAAAATAAACAAACAGCAGCTGTCGCCATAGCAACCCACGCGCGCTGTTTACTATTGCTCTTGAACACAGTTGAAAAGTGTGATGACGTCAAAATAAGGTGAGCACGCCATCAAACCCAAAACAACATCCATTTTGCAAATGGACTTAAAAAAAATATCTATATATGTATCCCTAAAAATCTTTTTTTTTTTTTTTAGTCTTAATAACAGAAGGCTTGTAATTTTTTACTCGTTATAAAAATGCGAGTCTTGTATCAGCATTTTGACGGTGACTAAAAATTCATCGTAATAGCGGACTCGACTTAATATGTCATACTCGTTTTATCCAGCTGTTAACTGTAGTCCCGTACTGTAGTGCATGATTAATTGAGTGTAGGGTTTAATGGCGCAAACTATAGTGCAAATGTTAATGAAAACTTCGAGCTTAGTTATCTCTTAACTATAATATTGCATTGTTAGCTGCCCTTAGAGCACTAAAGCTATTTCTTTCGAAAGCTTTAAATGATTAGATAACTTTTGACTCCTGTTTATGATAATATGAAAATCAATGAAGTATATAGATTTTTAAACCTAGTAGTAATTATTTTTTTTCATAGTGAAACTTAAATTTTTAACTTTTTTTTGGTAATTTCTCCCAATGTCTCAGAATTATCATTATTATTATAATTATTAATAGTTTAGAATTTCAAATCATTTCTTACCTTAACAGATACTATCAGAATATAAGAAGTATATAGAAAAGTTTCTTGAAAAAATATTCCTGACTGGAAGAAGAGTAAAATTATAAAATTTAGGTTAAAAATTAAGCATTCTTAAAAATAAAACAATAATAATTTTCCACCTATTTTTTAAATTTTAATAATGTTGTTTTCACCTCATATAAATATATTTTAACCTCTTCGGGACGGGAGAGTCATATACGCATTTTCAAGGTGGTGACAACCATGGGTGAAAAAGATAAAATTTGTAGCCAAGTTAGTTTTAATGCAGTTTAATGGTGGGTGGAGTAATAATAGTTTGCTTTATTTAATTTACCACTACTTAGTTTTAAAAAACTATATAATTAGATTTAAAGTGAAATCAATAATGTGACGCTTATTGTCACTCAAAATTAAAATCAAGAGAAAGGGCTAAAATTAGATTTCTAGAACATTTCAGAGTCTTCGATTAAATAAATCTACCGTGGGAAATCTCCATCGGCAAATAGCAAGTTAAATACGGATAAAGTAATTCAAATAAACGATTAGGTTTAAATCTTACAATGTCACCCCCATCACGGGACAAACTCGAAAACAACAATAACTTTTGGACTTGATCTTTCCTCAGATTTGTAACTTCTTATCACCCAAAAAAATACGATATAAAAGCAGCCGAAGGAAAGGGTTCAGAAAAGCAATCAAAGGAGCAATCAGTCAGAGTGTGTCTGAAACCGAAACAATGACTAAACTTGGTAAGTCTCTCTCCATCTATTCTGAAAACACGTAAGAATTAATAATGATAAGTTGAATTAATTATGTTGAAACTGATAAGTTAAATTAATTGTATATTCTAATTCTAAAATAGTCCTGTAAATTGCTATATCGGTTCAATATAGTTATGTTATTTCTTAAATTGTTTAAATAATAAAATGTTACTTGTTAAAAGCAAGACTTCTATTTATTCTTTATTTAAATTTAGTAAAAACGCCACAATAATATGTTTGCCAAATTAGCTATGCCCAAACTTAAGCTACTTCTTTTTATTTTTTCCATCATGATTCTGATTCCGTACGAATACATTTATGACACGCCCGTCACGAAAAGGTTAAGGAATAAAACTGTACCAGATCCTTACAGGATGACTAATACTGTAGAAAGTGATGTCTAGTAAAAATCTGTTAAAATTAGCAAACTTTTCCAAGCATAGTTTTTTCAATTTATTATTGAAAGTGAATGTAAAGAATGTTTTCACTTTGAATTTGTATAATTTGTAATGTATGTCATAGTAGTAGTTTCGATTGAATAATTAAGTAGATTAAATAAATAAATAAAAAAAAGAACTAACTTTCTACCACTTTCTACATTTTTAGTTACCCGTGGCATCCCTGTCGAAAATAAAAAAAGATCAATAAAGGTAACACGTCCTCTTTAATTTTAAAGAAAAATTGCTAGTTTATGCAAATGAGATAGTAGGTAAAGACGTGACCTGATCTCAAGTTAATCATAATCGGTCCCTTGATGAAATTTATTAGTTAAATTGAAGCCATTGTTTTCCTGCCTTGCCATTTGTAGTCAGTGAAAAAATTTTACGATTAAAGGATTCTCGCATTCAGTGGAGGAGCTGCAATAAATGAGACTGAAGCCAAGACATGTAAACAAAATATTTATAAATAAAAAGAAAATGAACTGTACATCACTCATCTGTACAATATATAATTATGTATAAATTAAAATGAAGTTTATTATAAATAGTCTTTTTTAGTACAGGCGATTAGTTTCACCAGTAATAACTGCTTAACATCGGCATCAAATGCATCTCGCATCTGACGTCACTCTGACGCACTAGTCACTGGCGATTATCACTCTGCACGAGAATAGAGTCCGTCATCTGAGAGTCGGGTAACTTCTGAAGGAAGCTGCATCTGCAAGCGGAGCATTCATCTCTTGCCATTCGTAAATTCTCTGCTGTCTGAAAGAAAGAAATGAATTTCAATTATGATTGAATTTCAACTCATTCGATGCCAAAGTAAGAATTTATTTTGGAAAAAACAGAAATTTTTATCCTTAATAGATTTATTAATTTATAATTATCCGCTTGAAGGGAAGCGGAAGAACTTATTACCACAAAATTTAATCTTAATTAGCGACACCATACTTGCTTATTTCATCCTTATTCTGATAAATCGGATCATTTAGAGGGGTAATAAATTTTATGATTTAACATTTTATTATTGTTTTAATATATTCAATCTAGAATGATTTTGGTCCCCACTTTCTGCAAACAACATAAACTTATATTGAATTGTGCGCAGAAGAGATAAAATGCTGGCAAACTTAAGTTTACCTAAAATTGCTATTTCGCTACCACTTTAAATATTCTGGAAGTTTAATTTAAATTATTATAATAACTACAGCCGACCGGCCTATGTAGGGGGCAGGGAACTGTTCTTGCATCAGAAAGGACCTGGGTTCGAATCCCGGGCAAGGCATGGATGTTTCTTTCTCTCTCTGTGTGTTCTATGCCCTTTCTCCTTTGTGTGTGAATGTGACTCGCCCTATAAACGGATTGTGGTTGTGTGAATGGCGTGGCAGAAGTCGAATTCCTGGCCATAGATGGCGCCACTGAAAAACAGGAACAATCGCCTCCCCCACTGCCTAAACAGGCATACCACAAATAATAATAATAATAACTACAGAAATATTTTAATCCCTTATTTGAAAGCATTATTGAAAAAAAAAATTCAGTCAAGTTAATCTCACATGGTTTTATGCCTGAAAGTTCCGCGGGAACAAATTTGCTCTGTATAAGCACAGGCCTACCAACTACTACGCGTTTAGTAAAACATTTTATAGGTTGGTAGACATTTAAAAACGAAAGTTTTCTGATTTTTTGATAATTATGCACACATTTTAAAAGCTTCACCACGAAAAAACTGGAAGAAAGTGTCGTTGCATATGAACTTTTAAATCATTTATATGCAGTGGTGTGAAAAATAAGCTTAAATGAATTAAAAATAATACATAAAAATATTAACTTAGCTACCACTAGAATAAATTTTTGCAAAAAGAGTAGAAAGTTGGCAGCTCTGTTAATAGAATAGAGACCAGACGAAGGCCTCAGGTGAGAGCTACAATGTCTTCTTATCAGCGATACGGCCGGGGTGGAAAGCAAACGGATAAATGGGCCCGAGCGATGAGTCGTCACATTCTCCGAAATGATGAGCGATGAAGAAGGCTTAGAGTGGGCCAGAAATCATGTTAACTAATATGTTTTAAAGAAACATAGTAGATTCAAGGGTTAAGCATTACGAAGATCGTGAAAAATGTAACACTTCATTCGAATTCGATGAGCTTTTTCTCAGAGCTTTTAAGGAAAGACGGAATGAGTTATTTCCTGAGGAAGCTGACATGGAGACCGCTATATCTTCAGAGACTGAAGGATTGCTCACACAGGTACGCCGGCAGGTACCTCAACGGATGCACCGTCCTAGATCAGTTGACCTTCAGTCAATCCATCTACTTTTTTAAACTCCTGGTTGCGAATGGCAAAATTGCGTTTCGGCAATCAATTATTCAATGCATGTATGAGTGAAGAATGAATACCCACGAATAAAGATAGCTAATCTGACGTCACTTCGTGTATTTGCCCTCTATTTATGTATCAATAATAACAGCAACTGGTGATCTCTTTTGTCGAATGAATTAGTTACTCCACGAAAATGTGCATACTGATTACCTATTTTAACTGGATTAAAATTCTCATATAGAAATCGAATGAAATTAGAAAGCAAAAACTCAAAAGAATAATAGTTTCTCGCTCTTCATTGGAATTAAAGTAGTGTAATTTATCATTAAGAATAGCAATATTACGGCAATTGATTGATTGATAGTAAGCAAGTGCTTAAGTTCTGAATTTAGCAGTAGAAAACTCTATTGAATACACAACTGGATAAAATTATTACTACTGTTAAAATACTTACTCTGCGGCGCTTAAAATTGGTGGATGACCCCTAAAAAGGAGAAGAAAAAAATATTTTATGACAAGTAATAAAATAGTGCCATATGTGAATATGGGGAAAACCATGATAATTTGTTCTGACTGTACTTCAAGATTTGATATTGTTATACTTTCTTAAAGAAATGATAAAAAATAAAGTTTTCCTCAGAAATAAAAATTAAATCACTTTTACATCGAAATTAGAAGAAGTAAACAATATAAAATCAGTCAGAAATATTTTGCTATATACCAGAGGGGTTACAAATTTTCGCAGTTTCAACAGTATGCAAGTTTAATCAATATGACTTGATCGAACTCGAATGCTGCGTTTTCATTTATGTATAGTGCGAAAAAAAAACGGATAACCCTGAATAACCCTTTTGATCTAATGATCGGATCTTCATTTTCTAGAACACAATCTTAATGGTTCGAAGAGATGATTTAAAATATGTAATTAGTTAGTGCTGGCGATATTTAAAATTACGAAATCATGCATAAAAATGCAAAAGTTATTCAAGGTGGTCCCTTTTTTATTTTGCGCACTGTATCAAGTTTAGTATATGAAACGCCTCGGTTTAGACTCAACTCAGTGTATCCTCTTAATTCAAAGATCCCTGTAATTGTTCATCCATTTTAAATATCTAAATGGACCGGCATAACCTGGTTGGAACGGCACTGGACTCACGTTCAGGAGAACGGGAGTTCGCATCCAGCTGGTCGAAGACTCCTCGTGCAGTAAATGGTGACTGGTGCACGTTAAATCAGTCGGGTCACGAAGTCTTCCATGTTTTCATATTAAATTATACCTCTGCGGGTACTGAATTGGAGATTGATCGTTCTCTGGTCCACGCTTATCCCTGCTGAATTCGAAAAATACCTGGAACATTTAACCAGTCAAGGGAGAGGACTCAAAATACGCATGAGGGGAGGGGGGAGGAGTAAACTAGCCATTGAACTACAAACTTTGAAACTAAATAAAAATAAACATGCCTAATGTCATATACAACACTTCTCGGCGAGAAAATTAAAAAAAAAAAATCCATTTTTTTAAATTTCATCTTTTTGAGGTTCAAAATCAACAGTGAATGACTTCGAACTGTCCTGAAATAGTGAGAACTTAATATTATTGTTTTCGTTACCCAAATGGGTTGAAAAGAATTTAGAAGGTTACTAAACTTGGTGAATTAAAAGAAAACTAAAATCGATAGATGAAGGACAGTTTTAGAACAGTTTTCTCATCTTCATCATAGTTGGCCAGACAGACCAATGTGGGCCAATGCCTTCCAAGAACAATATTCTACACTTTAATACAAAACAGTTAATGGACTTTACTCACCCATTTTCAGTCATATATACACTGTGAACTGAAAAGAAAAAACAAATTCAGTTTAAACTAAATAAATAATTTCAGCATTTTCAACTATACAATTCAAAATTACAAATTAAAAGAAAAAATTAAAAAAAAAAATTGGACAAATAATTCTAGAGATATAAAAATGTTAAAATACCACTTTTTCGGAAATTTTAGTACCTCAGAATCAATTTGACCAGAAACTTTGTGTATTTCGTAATTGTGTATTTTGTGTAACTAAATTGTGTATTTTATCATCTATAGTGGTGTAAACCATACAGCGCAATTTTTTTTATCCCGATTAGATAAAACAACGAAAAATAATAAATAATCATTAAAAATTATTTTTTATATGAATAATTTTAAGGAAAACAAATTTCTCACCTGTGCAGAAATTTTTTTCATTTAGTTTAAAAATTTTCCAAAATTTAGCGAAATTTCGAAGAAAGGGAATAGATAATGTTAAGGGGATCAAACTTTCTATTGCTTTATTTTCTTGACTAAAGTATTGGCACCTTATTTTCCAGATTACGGCTATATTCACATATATCAATAGTCGAAATCAATAGACAATTAAAAAAAAGAAGCGTTTTTTCGGAAAAAGTACGTTTTTGTGTTTAATCCTGCAACTTAATTAACAGTTCGCTCTAATTAATTAGCATATTTGAGGACACCATTTTAAGCCATTACGATTGGCACTTAGTTTATAAAAATACGATCACTAGAAGAAAAGTTGTTCAGGAGGATATATTGCTTTTTCTCTTTTTTCCCTCACTGTATATGGTATATTATCTAGCGTTTAGTCGAAAGAAAAAAAAATTTCAGCTCATTTTCTCCTGGGGTATTTTTTTTTAAAAGGCTGCTCTATTTCAGAAAGGAAAAAAAAGCGGTAGCACAAGTGTTTCATTATTTTGCATAAACAATATAATTCTGTCTCTAATTATATCTAAAGCCGTGGTGGCTCAGAGGATAGAGCGTTCGCCATCCGATGAGATAAACCGGGTTCGAATCCCGGCAGTGGCTGGTCAATGCGATTGCCACATCCTGCTCGCACCAATCATATTCAGACGTAAAATATTCTCAGTGGTAGACGGATCATGGGTTAGAGTCCTCTTACCGTCAGACTAACCGTGTGAGGTTTTCGTGACTTCCCTCTTCGTGTAACGCAAATGAGGGTTAGTTCCATAAAAAAAGTCCTCCACGAAGGCAAATTTCTCCCAATACTTGATCCCGAAGTTCCCTTATCTTCTGGATAGGGTTCAAAATTACAAAACTACGGTGTTGAACAGTAGTAGTCATAAGCCCAAAATTGCGTCGAATGCTCAACGACGGTTATCAAATAAAATAAAATAAAATACAATAACATATTAATGATACAAATACATAAATCCGGATATGAAATCAAATAACAGTGCATTTTTAAAGACCAAAGTGGTAGGTAGAAAAACGAATTATCCACTTGGTATAAGCAAATATTTATTACCAATTTTGCAGATAACTGTTATTCATACATTGACCACTTTTTGTGACATGGCTGTCATACGTTCCACTTGTGCTACTACTTTTCTTTTTCTCTCTCTCAATAGTAATTGAAGAAAGGAGGAAAAAGTAAACGGAATTATCAATACTTACAATAGGACGATCTCTTCAGTTTCTTCTTGTAACTAAGGGGGGGGGGGGGGAANTTATAAGCTTCCCTCCGACCAGCACAGCTCTAAAAGGGAAATCATTCCTTATTATTCATTTAATGCAGTGAAAGGAATATTTTTCAGGATTTTATAAATGGAAATACAGCTTTATGTAAATATAAGAAAACATTTTTACTTCAATAAATATTATTTAAGAACTATGCGAATTTCATCATGTCATCTGGATTTTATAAGCGTCAAAATGGCGGTTCAAACAAAAATCATTGTTTGAAGACTGAGATTTTAAAATGTAAAATAATATTTGAGCTGAGAGAGAGAAAAAATGTTTTGAAAATGTTCTCTTCTTACTTCTATGGCAACGACACTGTAGTTTGAGTAAAGTTCTCGAATACTTGGCGATTTGGCTCGATTCAGTATTTTCATAACTTTTTTAGGATCGATGATGACATCATTTTCTAATAGTTGAAAACAGGAACTTGTGCTGAAAAAGGAACACGATATTATAAATAAAGTAGATTATCATGTAGTGCAATGGAATAAACCACATGATTTAGAACTTTCATTCACTTACCAAGTACAGTTGTAATAGAATGAAAGCAGTAGTTTCATTAAAAGCGTAAAAACTTTGGTTTTAACATGAGGGAAAAAAAGGAATGTCTGAGTATGGAGTAGTTTTTTTTAAAAAACTTATCGATTATATATTATGTAAGCTTTGTGAAATAGTATCATTAGAGGAAAATTTATTTAGATTAAAATGGGAAATTTGAAAATAAGATGAATTTTTACAATGTTTATTGAAAGACTTAAATATATAAAATCTTTAAAATACAGCAATGCAAATTAGCTTACTAAACTAAAAACTCATTAATTTGTTAGCGACCTCATTTAAAGCAATTTTTTTTTCTTCAGAAATCTAAAAACTAGTAGAATAATTATTGCACAAACAGAGATTCTAAATGAACCCACTTTGTTGTAATTTTTTTCTTGTGTTAACTAAATCAATGTTTTTATCTATGAATATCGGTTTAATAATGTTGATTTAATAGAAATAAGCCTACTGCGACTTATAAATAATTTAAACGTTTATATGAAACACCACATGTACTTGTGGCCAAACTTTTCAGTTGTTAGTTATATTAATTTTTTTGTTGTCGCTAGATTTAGTTTTCAATTCTCTATCACTTTATAATTTTTTCTTCTTTCTTTTTCTATCAACTTCGTATTTTCGACAGTTAGCTTGCAAATTATAACTATCAGAATCGATTTTTAAAGATGTTTGACCTAGTAGTTTATGTACCGAAAATCGCCGTTTTATACTATTCTGTACTTTCCCAATTTTGTAAAAATATGTAGTTCAATATTTAAATTGATAAGATTAGTTGTGTGTTTCATTTAAATTGAAAGGTGATGCATTTAATTCACTTCCATGTAAGCACTTTTTTTGAGGAATAATTTGATAAAAAAAATGGCTAAATAAAAGTTAAAATATAAACTCATTGGAAAAAATTTAAGTAAAAATGATTCGATTACAGCGCATCATATCAAAAAAGGTTAAAGAAATAAAAAGAAGAAAAACCGATTTCTTTTCCAATTGTTAAAAATTAACTTTTAAAAAGCTTTTATATGGGGGGGGGCTTGAAAAAGTTTTGACTTGTAAAGTGGGTGATGAGGTTAAAAAAGTTGGAAACCTATGTTCTAGATAACCTCATAAACCAAAAAAATGGGTAGTAACATTTCTAATCGGTAATTTGCGAACTCACTGATGCTTTACTTTTCCAATAAAATATTCTGAGAATAGAAATTCCACTCAGGGATACTCGAATTTTGAAATGAAATACTGAAATGATTTAAAATGAAATAAAATAAATAATTGGAAAGGTATAAGGATATGAGTGCTCAGGGGATAGAGCGTTCGCCTTTCCAATGAGGTGAACCGGATTCAAATCTCAGTCGATACGAATTTCGTACCCGGTTCTCACCGACCACAGTACTGACGAAAAATATTCTCTGTGGTGGACGGATCATGGGTTAGTCCCCATGCTGTTAGGTTAACCGTGGGAGGTTTTCGGGGTTTTCCTTTTCATGTAACGCAAATGCGGGTTAGTTCCCTCAAAAAGGCCTCCACGAAGACAAATTTCTTCCAATACTCTAAACAGGAGTTCTCTTGTTTTCTGTATTGGGTTCAAAAGGACAAGACTACGGAGTTGAACATTAGTAGTCGTGAACCCAAAATTAGGTCGGCTGTTTAACGACGGTTATAAAATATATTTGATTCATTTTACTTTTCAACTTTTTTGTAGCTTCTTATGATTTTTACGAGATATCCTTCAAATGTAAGTTGATATATAGAAGTGTTTTTATGTTTAAAAAAAAAAACCTACCTCTCAAAATCGAGACTTCCGTCATTTCTGGCATAGAAATTAGTATCATAAACATTCAACGATATGGGTTTGGCAATTGCTAACTTTAATGCTCTGAAAAATAAAGAACGCAAACAAATTATGTTCACATTTATGTAACAAAAATAGCAGTGATAATTTTAAACATAAGCAATTTAAATTTCCGTTAAATTTCGTTACATATCCTTAAGCATAAGCATTTTCAATTTTCATTACATTTCGTTGCATTTATATATTAACAAAAATAGCAGTGATAACTTTAAATACAAGCATTTTCCATTTTCATTATATTTCGCTACATTTATTTAACAAAAACAACAGTAATAGCTGTAAGCATAAGCATTTTCAATTTTCGTTACATTTATACAACAAAAACATCAGTGATAACTTAGAACTTAAAATTTTTTTATTTTAGTTATTTATTTCGTTATATTTCGTTACATTTTCAATTTTCGTTGCATTATTTTTTTTCAAAATTTTTAAAAATTCTAAAAAAATACTACTATTACAACTTATTACATTGCATTACAACAGTGAAGAGGATGAATACTTTACTTTTCAAAATCTGGAATGATTTCCCTGACTTCGTTTGGCCTCTTGTAGAAAACGAATTTCAACAGATCACGGTCTTGAAGAACGAAGATCTGTAAGAAAACAAAATAAACGAACAGATTATTTATGGTGCACTTTGCTGTAAGCATCAAACACTTAATAAATAGCCTTACCTTGACGTTTGCGAACGCCATGTATCTTGCATCCGGAGAGCTCCGAGCATCCACTGTGATTTCGAAGTGACCACCGACGTACTTTCCAAGAGCCTCATTATTGCTGAGAGCACCGGTTGCTGGATGAATGTGGAATGCATCTAACACCGCATCATTCTCTTTCGTGGATGGCTGATGAAGAGATAAAATCCAGTGAGCGTACGAAATAAACTTCTTTGGTGTCTCATAAATAAAATATCGTAAATTATTCCGCTATGGATCAGGGACGTAAATGTTCCACACTTTCGTGACCAACGTCATAATTGTGACAATGGGGTCAACACTACGCACAGACCGCCTTTACAAGCAAGGTAAGCTGATACCCGCCGATCTGAAGCTGGATGTGTTTCCAACAGCCACTGGGAATCGAAATATATTAAAAATCGCTCCAAGGTTTTGAAGCCAATAAAACTAATTTTTTTATTGCTTAACAGAGAGAGGAAATTCTTGAAATTTCAGATTTCCGTTCCATTTTATTTTTTTCATTCTGCAGTGTGCAGTTTTTACGCAAAAAAAAAAAAAAAAAAAANAAAAAAAAAAAAAAACCTCGAAGTAAATTTTAAAACATTCTATATGACATACGAAGAAAATTACTCTCGATATAGGCATTAGTCGGTGAAAGGGTATTGGAGTTTTAAATTTCGAAACTAATGGTTTGATAGTGTGATTGGAGTTAGCATTGTGCCCCGGTCGTCATGACTCCCCAGTCAAAGCTAGTACCCATAGATCTGAAGGTGGGTGGGATGGATGCCGTCACCCCAGATAGAACTCCACAATGATTGCTCAGAACCTTAATCATTGTGCCATCGTGGCTAAATTAAATTGAAAAAACTAAGTTATTCAAAGTGAATTTGCTTTCACTGTTATTTATCATATCTGGATACACTTTCAGTGTGTAATATTCACTTTGTTTCCTTACTGCTATTTAGTATAGCAGCCAACTTTAAGACGATTTTATATATATACAGGGCTACCAACATTCTTCACTTTTTGTAAAAACTTATTCTAGTGGTAGCTAAGTTAATGTTTTAATGTAATATTTTTATTGACTTAAACTTATTTTCCGCACCACTATACACGATTAAAAAGTTCATATGCAACGCCACTTTGTTCCAGCTCAGATATGTCTCTCTCCAAAAGTGTTGGAAAAACCAAATTTTGATTTCTCGGAAAACTGCAAACACATTGAATCAGTTTAAACCTCTTCTCCGCGATCATTTTGTACCTTCACACAACTCAACCTCTCCTCAAATTTATTACAGAATTTTGTGCTTTGATTTCTACAAATTTATATCGAATTAGTTTAACCCTTGGTGCCGTGCAATGTTGCTTAACCCTTTTGAAGGCCGTGGTAAGTATACTTACCACCACGTTTTACCACTTTTAATTTAGGTTTCCATTTTTCAATAACTTCAGCTTTCTTTTATAAATTTAATTTTTAAATGATTTTGATCACCATTATTCTTACAAAAATTAAGAACATATATCAATATGCGTCACTATCATGGATGTCAACTTAAGTTTTCTCAAATGCAACGTATTTGTTTGCTTAAAATTGAAGTTTTAATTCCATTTTAATACCACTGGGAAAAATTATAATGGAAGNACCTTTACTAGAAATAAAGGGCCCGTTAAAGGGTTAAAGCCATGGTAAGTATACTTACCTCCGAAGTCCATATTAACTTTTCTACCACTTTTATTTTAGGTTTTCATTTGTTATTAACTTCAGCTTTCTTGAAGAGCGTTTAAATAAAATTAGCAACCATTTTTTAGTATAAGAAAACGTGAAAAAGTTATAAAATGCGTATTCCTTCTGAAGCTCAATAAATTCCTAATAGGTCGTGGTAAATATATTTAAATTAAAATTTAAATTAATTTTTTATAAGCTAAATGAGTTTTTCTTTTCTTATATTAATTACTACTCTTATATGAATTTCAATTCCAAATATTATTTAATTTCAATTCACTAGAAACAAATGGCCCACTAAAGGGTTAAAGTTTGTTCATCATGATCATCTTGTACCCTTACTTCTCCTTCATCATCCACTCAACTCATCACCTTCTCTCTCTCTCTCTCTCTCTATACAGCACAGAGGATAAAAGCTAAGATCCTCTTCTTAATCAAATCCAATCCACCTCTTTTATGTTAGCTTTTTAAATTTTTGAAAAAGCAACAAGAATTCGGAAAAGTTTTTTTTTTTTTTTTTTTTTTTAAATGTCTTCNTTTTTTATTTTTAAATGTCTACCACTCTATAAAATATATTGGCTGACTTGTATATAATGTGATTGATTCCCGTTTTCATCAAATTTGATTAAATAACTCCCAGGTTCCAATTCAATAGTTTAAAGACATTTTAAGGAACGACATATTAAGTAAACGATCATATCAAGAGTGAGGGTAGATTGTTCAATTTAAATAAAGAAAAATAGTTGCTTTCCAAATGGTGCTTCCCGAATGGTGTTGCACGGAACACGCGTCTTCTGGGTAACGGCAGTGTGGTGTCCGTGTCCTTATTGAAATGTGCTGGGGATTTACGGAGTGGCCATGAAAAGCAGCAAATTCGCGGATCGGCTGACCAAACCCTTGGGATCCGTGGAAGGGTTGAAGAGTGAGTTATAACCAGTGATGAGTTTTGAAACTTCCGACTCTATTTAAATCCGTCCCATAATTCAATCTTTTGGATGCCTGTGTGAAATTATTTCAACAAAATGGAAATGTCTTTTCTTTTTTTAAAGAAAATATTATATTTCTTATTACAATATATTGAACAAGTTATGAACAGAACAAAGTAAACTATTGCATTTCCTAACACTCTTTTTCAAATCGAAATAAAATAACTAAATTCTTTAATAAAGAAATATGCTTCCTTTATAACCATTTTCAACATTTATCTTAAGTTTTCATTTTGAAGTTAACCTTAATTCGGCTCATTTTATTTATTTTTAGATTATGTATATACACCAAAAATAAATTCATAACAGATAAAGATCAAGGACTGCAACTCTCTGACATTAAACCTATTTTAAGATTATTAACGATGAAAAAATCTTCATTCCTCTAATTAAACACTCGCATATTAATAATAGTCTTCTATCGATTATAACGTTCACAATTACTTTATTTGAAACGTCGGGGTTCCTTAGCAGAAAAAAATTCATCAGTGAGCGAAAAAAAGAACAGTGGTTGCAAAAAAATTATGAAAAAGACGCCAATAATATCACATTTCTAGTGGTTTTTGTAAATTTTAATTAATCAGACTCAGACTGGGGCTCACGGAAATGTTTGCAACTAACATATTTTGTTTCAGTTCTTTTTTTCAATTTTTATAATGGATAAAAAAATTTAACCATTTTTCACAGTTTTGTCTTTTAACTCTTTTTGGTGCAGTGCAGCCAGTTTGGCAACACTAATTCAACTAATATTACAAATCACTAAAAATATAAAACTAATTGCTTTTAAACAATTAGAAGCCATTATTCCTTAAAAAAATCTCAAATATGCCACTTCACTTAAAACATTCTGTATAAGGTCACACTAGCTTATATCCTGCCTGATTAAAATTTTTAATCGAAACTTATTGTTCCAAAAAGGGTTGAATTTTTCATTCTACATACATGAAAAATTTAAATTTATTTTATTAATCTTGATAATATCTGTGCTCTTAAAGTTTTTTATATTTCTGTTTTGCATAAACTTCTCTAAAAATCAATTTTTTTCTCTATAATTTTAAATTTTATTTTTTTCGCTAGTAAGACAAAAATTCTCTTCACTGATTTGTTCACTGATGGACACTTTTGTCCACTTTCTTTTTAACTTTCTAAAAATTAAATTTTTATTTCAATAGATTTTTTTCAAAGCAAGTAACAACTGTTTAAATTATGTGGAAGAAAATTCCAGATTTTTTTCTCTGGGACGTCTCTGGCCATTAAAAGATACACATAGAAAACATTTTTACCCTAATAAATGTGATGTTTCTAATGTTGTACATGATTGGACTAGAAGATGAGTCTGGGTCAGATGCATGCAGGGTTACCAACTCTGTATCCACAACTGTGTTGCCCCTTGCACCTGAAAATTGAATCGGTCAGTCACTTCTAGAGAATACAGGGTGTTCGAAAATGTAAAGAAGTTCGATTAAAAGTATCTGTTTGTACGAAAAACGTTAAATTAAATATTTTTAATCTTGTTTTCCACACGAATGATATCGACAATGAATTACCCGACTTATTTTCATTTTCATCGGAGTTTCTCGAATTCTTTTCAATTACAATATCATTTCCAAAATGCAAAGACGTTTATTGAAGACATCTTTTTGGGGGGATCCAAAATCGGGAATTAAAATTTCCTATTCAAGATTTTTTTTGAAGTTGCTCTATTTTGTGTGTGAGGCTTTTTCATATTAAATATAACGAAAGTTTTTAGTTATTTACTTACTTATGTCTTTAAAAGTAAACAGTAGACGATAATAAATAAACATTCTAAGTGAAAAAAAGTTTAAGTTTTGTTCATACCGCCTTTAATTGCGGCAAAGAACGTGATCACATATAAGTGATCACGGTTCTCCTATCACGGTGTCATATATGAAACAAGACTTTCAGAATTCAGCGGCCCAAGATCAAACGGACGTGATTTTAACACGGTACTCTCGTATTATTACTTATAAAATTTTTAGTAGGTTTAAACTCGAAGCTTAAGGGCCTAAGGAAATGCTTCCTCCGGCCCTTTTTAGTGGTAACAGCTTGAATTAAATTATAATATTTTGCTACCAATTTATACTTTTCGAGGAATAACAAAAGCAATACAGTAATATTCAAGTACAGTCAAACACCTCTATAGTGAACACGGTTTATAGCGAACTCCCGGATACAGTGAAAGAAATGTTCACCCCCGTGCCTTGTTACACACCTATAATGTTATTTTTTGTGGATATAGTGAACCAAAACAAGAGCGGAAGTTGGATATTATGAACTTTTTCTGCCTTCGACTGATTTATTTTCATTTTTTTTTTTTGTAATAATTTTGAAATTTCCCGTTCAAAATAAATATATATACCGATTTTTAAAACTATCTACCTACAGCATGGAATGTCAATAAGCATTTTTCTTGTTTGCTTCTTTATTAAATAGCATTATTGAATTGGTTCAGCGTTCAAGGAAGCCGCAATCGTTCAGCATCTGGACAAATGCTTGAAGTCAAAACCGATGAATTTGCTAAGCGATTGGGTGGGATTACTTTTATAGGCTCGAATGGATGGTTAAACAAGTTTAAAAACTGGAATAACATAAATTCAGGAAAAATTATCGGAGAGTCGGGAAGTGTTTCCATATCTGATGTTGAGGATTGCGCATCAGCTAAAGATTACGAACTTTCTTTGTACGTAAGGCGAACAGTCATAAAAAAAAGTTAACACATTTTTGTTACTACGTATTATTTTCCAGTCATTTTTGCATTTGTTTAAACATTTATTTAAATAATGTGTAATAAAAGGTTGGAGTTTGGAAAGAGTAATTAAAATTGTTCGCGGAATGGATATAGTGAAGTCCCGGTTATAGTGAACCGAACTTTCGGTCTCTTGAAAGTTCAGTATAACGGGGTTTGACTGCATTAATAAAAAAGTGGTAATTTATAAAAAGGAATAGTTTTTACCTAGTACGTAGAGGGGTGAATCGAATGCGGGAGGGTTATCGTCAATGTCCTCAACGATGATTGTCACCTGTGTTTGAGAGAGATCTTGATAGTTGTAGGGCTGGTCGAATGAAGTCACCGGTTCTGATGGTTTGCTCACTTTGATGGTGAGGGTCACCTTCGTCATGTTTTCCCTGTCGATCCTCTTTTGAATGACCAGCTCACCCTCATTGTCTGAATTGCGTCGGATTGAGAACACGTTGTCATCGTTCCCATCTGTAATTGAGGCATTGTTCAGTACATATTCAAAAAATATCACTGTGGTGTTCATTATACTCAGAGCACTTAGAAAATAGTAAAAACGAGATTAGCCATTTAACACACTTGTGACATCAAAACTGTTAAACTAAACCAGGAAAATGCATTAAAGACCAGGCATTATGGCGCCAGATTAAGTATAATAAATGGCGATCAAAATATTGTCAACACTTTTTTAGTTGAAAATGTCAAATAATTTCTTTCATCGCTATTTTCAAAATAGGCGTAGACATCGCTGGTAAGTCGTGACCTAACAGTTACGAGTAACAGTTGCAAGCTCAACTCAGTTATAAAAATAGCAATTCCCAAAAAGCATCATTTCATATTACGACGGAGCATTCGATAAATATCCTCAAATGAAAGTTTTTTTGATCGTTCAAAACATCCAATTTTTGAAAAAAGTTACTCCATTGTACTCATAATTACCTCACTATTGACTAAGGGAAAAATGAAAATTTTTATGAAGTTGAAAGATGGCGTCACTGCGAAAGAATGATTAGGTCGAAAAGTTTTTTTCTTCTGGAAGATTATAATATTCAAATAATTAATTTCAATTTTCCTCCTTACACTTCATTGCTTTGTCGAAGAAGAATCTATTAATTTTGGCAAAATAAAGATGAAAGAAATCAATTTTTAGGTCTTGCTAATTTGTTACATTTCTGATGCATCTGGATGATTCTGTTATTCTTCGAAATGTTTTATTTTTGAATCTTGTTATTCTTTTCTGTTAAGTTTCTGTGATGTTACATCAGGCACATGAAAGAATTGGCAGAAAATCATTGAAAGTAGGCGTTTTTAGATATAGTTGAAGTTTAGATTTAGATTCCAGAAGATCATCAATGCTGTTGACAGCGCAGGCAACTTTGCGATAAATGCAATACAGCTGTAATTCAGAGGATACTTTAAATTTTTAATTTGTAGTGGTGAAAAAATTACTTATACTGAAAAATAATAAAGCAAAATTAACTTAACTACTAGATAATATTTTTTTTACAAAGCAGAGTAAGTTGGCATCTCTGTAGCTTCTTTGCCTTTAAACCCAAGAGTTATTTACTATTTTAATAAACTCACATACTTTTTATCTAAATATTGAGTCTGGGGACAGAGAGTCCGCTTTCCAATAAGGTGAACAAGGTTCGAACTCCAGTGATGATGGATCAATTCGAATTCCGCACTCGGCTGACCACTGTGTTCACGTTAAATATCTTCAGTGATAGACGGATCATGGGTTAGAGTCCCCTTTCTATCAAGCTATTTGTGAGAGTTTTTCGTGGTTTGTTCTCTCCATGTAGCGCAAATGCGGTTAGTTTCATCAAGAAGTCCTCCATGAATGCAAATTTCTCCAATTACTTGATGAAGTAGTTTCCTTGTTTTCTGGACTGGGTTCAAAATTACTAGGCTACGGAGTTGAACAGTAGTAGTTGTAAACTCAAAATTGGGTTGTCTACTCACCAACGGTTATAAAATAAAATATTGATGTTTAACCCTTAACGGACCATTGCCACCAGATAAAATTCTCACTTATTGGATCAGAATCATTTTTATTGCTTTCAATTACAATTAATTTAACCATAATTAATTATGTAATTCTGAATTAATTTGTGGGACAACTGTATTTATCGTGTTATGTTCTTATTTTGTATATTCAATTTAATTAGCCTGTACCTTTCATCTTATCTTCTGATAAAATCTTACACGGCGACAAAAACTTACATCTATTATATATAATTCTCTTACGTGGCTCCCAAATTTTGGCTGTATTTCTTTTCCACCGGTGGCAACGTTTGCTTTGTTTTGAAAACACCAAAGCATTCTGCCTTTTAATGACGTGTTTCTGATCTAATATATATAATTCTCTTACGTGGCTCCCAAATTTTGGCTGAAGTACTTTGTTTTTAACTAAATAAGATTCTTTTCACAACAGTTAAATATTTACTTTATTTTCTTCATTCATAGAGAAAACAGNTATTCCCGGAAAAAAACTAAAAACTGAAATTTATTGTTACCAGTTTTACTCCGGTGCGCTGACAAGATGAGACAATCCAGCGTGACCCACCGGTGGGTCACCTCGGCGTGAACTTGTTAATTATATAATTCTGAATTAATTTGTGAGACAACTGTATTTATCGTGTTGTGTTCTTATTTTGTATATGCAATTTAATTAGCCTGTACCTTTCATCTTATCTTCTGATAAAATCTTACACGGTGACAAAAACTTAAATTATATTATCTTACTTAAAATGTAGTAATCGATTATGGCATTCACTCCTGTATCGTTGTCCACGGCCTTCACAACTCCAGCTATAGTTCCGATTGGCTGTTCCTCTTTTAAAACTATCTCGATCGGTTGACTTTTCTGGAAAATGAAAGAAAATTTCTTTCAGTTATATTCTGTTTCATTAAACGTTAGAAATGCAAGATAACTTATCGAAGTGCTCACCAGAGGTCTCTGAAATTGTGGCTCGCTGTCATCCACGTCGTGTACAAACAGTCTGAGAACTCTGTGAGCTTCCTGAGGAGGAAATCCGAAATCGTGTGCAACTACTATCATCTGTGAAATTTTTTAAAAAAAGAAACAGGATTAATCAAATGATTAATCTTTTAAAATAGGTAAATATTAAATTGGTATTTCAACAAGTGGTAATTGTCCTAAAAATAAAGTGGCATTAAATTTTATGACAGGGTGATCACAACTGGTAAAATATATGAAGGACTAATGAAACAAATTGTTTCTACTCATCTGTATCAATTAAAATGTGTTTGTAAATATGAGGAGTTATAAGGAGTTATGAGGAGCTACCAATACGATTTTTGAAATAATATTTTATAAAGTGGTAGACAATTAAAAACTTTAGTTTTTAATTGTCTACCATTTTATAAAATATTTTTTCAAAATGTTTGGTAATTTTGCTAACATTTTGACGCACATAAATTATTGAATCATTTACTAGGCCTGCCGACTACTACACTTATTTCAAAATATTTTATAGAGTGGTAAGCATTTAAAAGCCAAAACCTTTTTTATCTTCTTAGTTTTACCAGCATTTTAAAAGCCTCACCACTAAAGAGCTGGGACAAAGTGGTGTTGCATAGGAATTTTTAAATCGTTTATACGTAGTAGCGTGGAAAATAAATTCAAATGAATAAGAAATAATGCATTAAAACAAAAACTTAACTACAACTAGAATAAAATTTTACAAAAAGCGTAGAAAGTTGGTAGCTCTGCATTTACATATAGTGGTCTGGAAAATAACTTTAAATCAAATTTACGAAACGAAGAATCATACATTAAAACATAAACCTAGCAGCTTCCACTAGAAGAATTTACCCCCAAAAACGTAGAAAGTAGACAGCCTTGGAATTTGGAATTATATCTCATGTACCTAGTTTCTAATGCCACTCGCCAATAACAGCAATCCTGTTTGGTGAAACCAAGCTAATTTAAGGAAGAAGGCGAGTTTCTTGCTTTTCAGTGGCGCAATCTATGGTGAAGAATACGACTTAAGTCCCACAAACGTCGCAGTCCGTTTATAGAGCGGGCACATTCATACATCCTTTATTCATGCACGGAACGTAATTTTGACGCGAACCAGAGAATGATCAATCTCCAATTCAGTATGCCCAGAGGTATCGATTTGTTATGGGAACATGGAGTGAACCGACAGATTTAACTTGCACCAATCACTACACGGGGTGTCAGTCATCAGCTGGCGGGGATCGAACTCACGAAATTTTGGACATTGGCGTAATGCTCTACCAGCCAGACTATCCCAGCCCCTGGGAATTATACCTAAATGTTAAAACTGGACAATTTAAATTATTAAGTAAAAGTGAAATCAAATCATTTAAAACTTCTAATAGCCTCATGAAATATTTGTCACCGCTTTTTAAATTTTTCACGGCCAGTCTGTATAAAATTACGGTCAGCATCACGAAACATTTGACAACGTTTTTATTTTCTTCCTGGCCGTAACAATCAGGTAACAGATAATAACTGTAATTATAAGTCGGTTAAATTTAGGAAATTCCAATTTTCAGTTGAAATCTCACCAATTGACATTTATTTTAAACACAAAATTGTAATATTTAAAATATTGTTTATTTTTAAGTCCCGTCAATTCTTTTGAAATGATATGAATGTCTGTTACTTCGGAAAAAGTTATTTTATAGGATTTAAAAAATACTGACAAGTAGATTTTAAATATCTATCGTCAATTTATTTGCGAAAAGAGAAACGATGATCGTTGGAGAAAAAGTATAATAGAATTTTTCTTTTCTCTTACTTTTTCTTTCTTTTTTTTTATCAGTTGAATTCGGACGGTAGGAAAGACTCTCCTAACCCTTATATGCAGAATAATTTTTTCAGAATGCAGCTATACTTTTTGCAGAATACTTCATACTTTTTTCATTATATTGTTATTCAAGTCAAAATAAGCAAATAAAATAATATTTAGCATTTCAACAAGTTATTGTTACGAAATATAGCATGAAACATTAGTATCTATTGCTGCGTTAAAGATAAATTCTTCCGAACACGGCCAACGTCTCCCATAACTGAAAGCCTCCACACGGTATTTTATAGGTAGTTCGATTAGACCACTATGAAGGTAAACCAGTTTACGAAAGAGCTATTTAATACAAAATCAAGTGAAAATAAGAAAGTGGTATCAAATATATGTCTGAAAATTTGTTTGATTAATGAATAGGATTGGTTTGTCTTATTTACTTAACAATCACTACAGATTCAATTCTCAAATACACATGATAAATTTCTCTCAATTACTATTAAAATAGAATTTGGGTTTAAACGCACAACTGGTTTATTTTTTAAATAGTCTACGCAGACTACTTATAAAATACCGTGTGGAGGCTTTCTGATGTAGGATGACATGGCTCACTTCCAACCCTATCAAACTAACAACTACAATAATTTTTAAATTTTCACTCATAGCTGTTATATAGATCGAAGAGAAACTGTTAATCATACGCAGGCCTGAAAGCGGGACGGAAAAGAGAAAATACTGGTAGAAGAACTATTTCAATATTAGATAATATTAGGGAGGAGTTAATCGATTCTCAGCAATAACAATTCACTGTAAGGAAATTCATCACGGCGAAGAAGCAATTTAATATAAAATTTGCATCCGTTAAAAACAATTGGTAGTTATGAATTTTTATTATTCCGGAAAAAAACTAAAAAAGGAAATTTATTTGTAACCAGTTTTTATTCTTTTCCGTCTCGATATATATGGGCTTTCAGCCCTGATCATACGTTGAAGTTTCTTTCATTTACAAAATCAATTATTGGTAAATTTCTGAACGCTAATGAAATTAAAAATTTTCGAATTACATTTTATATTTAGAACAAATGTAATTTCGATTACCTAATAGAATTTTTCAGTAACTATTAGTCCCGTAGTGGACTGATTGCTAAGACACGGCTCCCAGCAGATCACCGAAGTCAAGTATCACTGGCTGCGGTCAGTGTGCGGGTGGGTGACCACTTGGATCAGTCTGCGTAGGGACCGAGGGTGTGCAGTATGGGTCCTCGTTAAACTGTTCTACCGTAAAGTGCTCGACTTCGCTTACAGGTTGTCGGGCTACCGAAGAGGGGTTGCTATCCCCTCTGCAGAGGATGATTGTGATGGCATGTCTTCGGATCATTCTCAGGGATGTTTCTCAGACCGCCGCCGATAGCCCATTGTGTAGCTCCAGTGCGACGTAAATGAACAACAACAATTAGACTGCTTTTATAATTAAAAATTATAAATACATTTTTAGTAGTGATTAGAGAGTCAGAAATAATATAAAAGATATAAAATATATAAAAAGAACTAAGATGTCTCATCTGCGTCAAAGTATTAAGAGGATGCTATACTGCGGAAGAAGCTCTTTATGGCAAATTCTCTTTTATCAACAAAGGTAATTTAGAAAAGTGGGAGTTCATGTAAACTTAGTGAGAACCATGAAATTTCAAATGCTGAAAAAATACCAAAAAAACAAAGTATATAGATATTAATAAAGAGTAACAAAATAATAAATAAAATAATAAAGATTAATGAAAAGAGAAGAAGAAAAATTGTTAAAATAAAATAAGATAAGACTATATAAATATTGAAAACCTTTTTTTCTTCCTTTGGTACTTTATGGTTTACTCTAGGTTTACGTGAACTCCCTTTTCTTTAAACTTTAAATCTTACACTATCAGTGGCGTTGAAATAGAACAGAATTTGCCACGAAAAGTGTAGCGTCTTTTTAATGGAGAGTTTCTTTTATTTCGAAAAAAAAAACTTTTCTTTTTTGCACAAGGCAAATACATCCAATCATATTTTTTATATAAAAAAAAATAATAATGGATAAGTGAGAATTATAATAATTATTACTGTATAGTTTTCTTTCCTCTCTCTGTCCAGTGGTGACCGGGTCTTGATGATACCAGTGGCCGCATCGATTTCAAATTCATATCCGCTCTTTTCTGAACTTTGGTCATCCAGCAACTTGTAAGCCACTTTCCCATTGGCCGTGTTCGAATTGTCCGGATCAAAGGCTACCACCTGGAACACTTCCGTTCCTACTGTCACGTTCTGCAATATTCAACAAAACATTTCTCATTACTTACTAATAGAACATACAAAGGAGTTCTGCCTATAACAATATATATATATATATATATATATATAGATATACGAATATATAACGAATATAGAACGAATATATTAAATATATATCTCGTATATATACACCAAAGAGCCATTACATTATGATCACCCTCCATCTATAATAATGGGCTCACCCAGATTTTCATGGTTTCACATCCAGGAATAATATTTTCATGGGGCACATTAGGACCCATAATCCTCATAAAACAATCCCTGACGTCTGTAAGCTACTTGAACATAGTTGCAGACCAGGTTCACCCATTCATG